>NW_028165147.1:337500-367500 GCF_964263955.1 Coregonus lavaretus
CATCAGTGATTCGTATTTCCATTAACTTTCTGTCACGGCAAAGGAATGCCCCTGTCTGTGTGCATGTGTGCGGTGCGCGCGTATGTCTACACTTTGTGTAGCCGTTAGCGATGATGCTAATGATAACCTTCTTCTGGTAGGGAAGGAATGGCTTTCCCCAAAACCTTCGCAAGTAAATGTTAACTACAAAGTAGCCTATGCCTGCCTGGCAGAATAATACCGTGATCATTTGCATCACTCCAGTGGCCATTTGTTCTACAGCAACACCGCTTAACCAAACAAAGGTCTCTTCCTGGTGCACACTTGCATTTAAGGGTAACTACACCCCAAAATCTAAATGTCTTACATTTTTCCCAGACCTCACAAATGGTCACCTGATAGGGTTTAAACATTGTTGTGGACATAGAACATCCAATTGTGCTGTTTTGCTATTAACCCTCCCGTTGTCCTGGTATTCTGTACACACGCCGTGCCCTCCGGGTCGAACTGTCCCCCTCTCACTAAAGGCCCAGTTGGAACATGTGGGACAGTATGGGTGCGAACAGCCTTTGCAGATGTATTTGTTACACCTGGTGCACACCGTGTGTGTTTTACAGTCCTTCTTTGTGGGGCAGACCTGACACCTCTTCCTCTTACTGGGTTGTGCGGGGTTGGGTGCTTGGGCCGGTGCTGCGTGGTCCGGTGCTGCGGGGGCGTGATCCCGCCTGGGCTGATCACGATACGTAGCCCTCTGAACAGCTTTGACGAGCGCCGCAGAGGCTTCGGTGCGAGGGAGACGGGCCCTTCTTTGTATGAACGGAGTCACTAGTGCTTTCCCAGCTGCTCGAGGAACACCCTCCTCTTGTTTCGCTTGCCAGGCATCCAAGTGGGGTTGAGCTCTCGCCATATGACAAAAGCGTTGTAAGAGGACACGTCAAGGATGTTGTGGAAGATTACCAGGGGCCAGCGCGCGGTCATCCTCCTGCAGCTGTAGGTTCCAATCACCTTGTCTAGGTTGTCCACACCTCCCTTGTTGCTGTTGTAGTCTAGGACGATGGCCGGCTTCTTGTCCTGGCGACGGCTAACGTGAGCCTCGGTGTGCAGCGTGCTCAGGAGTAAGACGTTCTTGTTTCTCTTTGCCAGGTAGGACACTACAGCGGTGGTGGGCGTGAAGGCGAACTTGGAGGAGAAGAGGAGCCTGTCCTTTGAGGCGAGCAGCGCCTGCGGGAGCTCTGGCTTGTTCTTTCTGACCGTGCCGACCACGGTGACGTTCCTGGTCAGGAGCTGGCGCGCGAGCTCGTATGAGGTGAAGAAATTGTCGCAGGTGACGTTGTGACCCCTGAGTCCCTGCGTCAAATCGAGCACGACCCTCATCCCCTGGTTCTTCTCGGGGCCTCCGCATGTGGCCTTGCCGGTGTAGACCTGCATCTTCCAGGCGTAGCTGGATTTGGAGTCGCAGGCCACCCATGTCTTGATGCCGTATTTGGCCGGCTTGCTTGGGATATACTGGCGGAAAGGACATCGGCCTGGAGGAGATAGAGAGAGACAGAGAGAGAGAGAGAGAGAGAGAGAGAGAGAGAGAGAGAGAGAGAGAGAGAGAGAGAGAGAGAGAGGAAAGACAAGAGATTAGCTTTAGCGTGTTGTGTTGTGTTGTGTTCAGTGTTGTGTTCAGTGTTGTTGTTGTGCTCTTGTACGGTGTTGTTGGCCCCGGCACACCTCTGAAAGGGACCAGTTGCTCGTCCACCGTCACGTCGGGCCCGGGGTTGTAGAGGAGCGGCAGCCTCTCGACCCACTTGTCCCAGACCTCTCTCACGGCTGCAAGTTTGTCACCGCCGCCTGCTGCGCGTCTCTCGGCTCTGGTCTGGCCGTCGTCGAAGTGAAGGAGTCTCGAGTAAGCGTGAAAGACTTTGAGCGGCATGGTTGCGCGGAAAATGGTCCTTCCGCTCTCGGCGTCCCAGAGACTAGAGGCCGCTTCGCCTCGGGACCTGTACACGCCGGCTAGGATGAGCAGCCCTACGTAGGCTCTCAGGTCTGTGGAGTCCATCGCTTTCCAGCGGCCGCCGCCGCCGTCGCCGCCGCGGTCACGGTCTTCGTGGTTTTCGTTGTCTTCGGCGTAGTGGCGGTGGTCGTCGTCGTCGTCGTCGTCGTCGCCGCCGTCGCCTCGGTCTCCGTATTTTCGAACGCCCTCCAGATTGGTCATCTCCAGGATGATGTCTTCTATCTCGGGTGTGAAAAACAAGCGAAACATGGAGAGGATGTCGCGGGCTTGGCCTACGGCCTGCCTAGTAGGCCCGGGCCTCATGTCCTCCGGCACCTCAGCAACCGGCCTGTTACTTTTTGCCGCTGCTGCGGCCCCTCCGACGCCCCGATTGTTGTCACAGGGCACCGAGCACCATTGGATTTGGCCGTTTCTCGACACGAATGTCTCTCTTTCCACTCGAGGGATATCGTGTTGTGTTCTGGGGCTGATGCTGCGGCGGCGGCGGCTGCGGCAGCGGCGGAGGTCTCCTCGCTCTCCTCGCTCTCCTTCACCTTCCCCTTGTTCTTCCCCTTCTTGTTGGTCGTCGTCGTCGTCGTCATCGTCTCGTTCGTCTTCTACGCCTTGACCTTCTTCTACTTGGACATCGTCCTCGTCGTCGGCGGCTGCGGCGTCGTAGTCGTCGTCGTCCTCTGTGGTCTCCTCGTCCTCTGGGTTGTATTCCTCCCCGTCTTCTTCTTCGGATGCTTCCTCGTCCGCTTCCTCGTCGCAGTCAGAGTCATTGGAAAATATCTGTTCTAGGACCTGTTTGGCCGTGAATCGCACAGCACTCATAATAGCTTCGGCACCCAGGCTGGGGAAGTCCCCAACACCTCTCTCTTCGGCACGTGTCCGGACATGCCACGGAGGCAATATTATTATTATTAGTAGTAGTAGTAGTAGTAGTAGTAGTAGTAGTAGTAGTAGTAGTAGTAGTAGTAGTAGTAGTAGTAGTAGTAGTAGTAGTAGTAGTAGTAGTAGTAGTTGTTCTAGTTGTTCTAGTTGTTCTAGTTGTTGTTCTTGGTGTTGCTGTTTTTTGTTTACGGCTTACCTAGTACCTCTGGCTCAGAGCTTATGCCTCTAACGTGTAGCCTGGGTCCGTTTGACCCCAGCCAGGACAGGACAACGCTAGGGCTTATACAGCAGCTCGCTCTAACACTCTGACACGTAGTCTGGGTCTTTTTGACCCGGTCAGGACAGCGGGAGGAGATATACAGCCACTCGCTCTAACACCTAGGCTCTGACACGTAGCCTGGGTCTTTTTGACCCGGACAGGACAGGACAGGACAACGCTAGGGGTTATACAGCCACTAGCTCAAACACATAGGCACTGACACGTAGCCTGGGTCTTTTTGACCCGGTCAGGACAGCAGGTGGAGACATAGAGCAGCTCGCTCTAACACCTAGGCTCTAACACGTAGCCTGGGTCTTTTTGACCCGGTCAGGACAGCGGGAGGGGATATATACAGCCACTAGCTCTAACACCTAGGCACTGACACGTAGCCTGGGTCTTTTTGACCCGGACAGGACAGGACAGGACAGGACAGGACAACGCTAGGGGTTATACAGCCACTAGCTCAAACACATAGGCACTGACACGTAGCCTGGGTCTTTTTGACCCGGTCAGGACAGCAGGTGGAGACATAGAGCAGCTCGCTCTAACACCTAGGCTCTAACACGTAGCCTGGGTCTTTTTGACCCGGTCAGGACAGCGGGAGGGGATATATACAGCCACTAGCTCTAACACCTAGGCACTGACACGTAGCCTGGGTCTTTTTGACCCGGACAGGACAGGACAGGACAGGACAACGCTAGGGGTTATACAGCCACTAGCTCAAACACATAGGCACTGACACGTAGCCTGGGTCTTTTTGACCCGGTCAGGACAGCAGGTGGAGACATAGAGCAGCTCGCTCTAACACCTAGGCTCTAACACGTAGCCTGGGTCCTTTTGACCCGGACAGGACAGGACAGGACAGGACAGGACAGCGGGAGGAGATATACAGCGAGCCACTCGCGCTAACACCTAGGCTCTAACATTAACCCCCGAAAAAAATAATAATAAATGAATATAATATAATTAATTATTTTTATGGGAGTGGTCATTGAATCCACAATATAACAGGTTCGTGTCTCACAGACAAACAACATCCATCGAAGCTATGTCGACTTTCCAGAACACAGAAAACGCAAAGGGCGATTCTCGCTGCATCACTGCAGTGTTTGACATACACACGTCGGACTCCAGTCACGTAACTACTACCGACAATACCACCACCACCGTCGTCGGCACCGTGATCGGTCTGGGCATCGGAGGGTCGACTCGACTGAATCTGAGCACCATCAACTTCAACGACATCTATTCTGCGTTCAATCGAGTAGTGAACAACATACCCATACTTCTCGGGTACACGGTGAAAAGCCTCTCGGTCATGCCCAACAACAAACTGGAGGTGAGACTATTTGTCGAACCCAAATATAGTCTGTTGAGGTATGAGCTGTGGCTCGTTCGGGTCGTAGGACAGGCTCTGCTCTTGTGGTTTTACCACGGTGCAGTGTCACACATCATGGTGACACACCGGGACCATGTGCAGAAGATACACCGTGAAGCTGTGGGATGGTGTCCCTGTGCTGCAACGTTGACCGGTTTCGACGACAGCGAGTCTTGTACTTGTGCTTTGTACTACGACATGTGGGACATGGACGTTCGTCACAGCCACGTCCGAGACCATTTGTTGACATATCGGACATATCGGCAAATGCCATGCGACATCTCATCCGTGTGTAGCGGTGTCCACATGACAGATCTCTCAGATGAGGAACAGACACTTCTGATGAAGAAAGTCGCCTGGATATTTCAAGGCTTTTCTGTTGGCCCCAAACAACACGCCATGATGGGGATCCGTTCGAGCCTAGGCATACCTTGTGATTTCACGAAAACCCAAAATGTTGTACCGCAAGTATACAAGTTGACAGACTGTCAGAATGAAACACGTGCGGAGATGTTCAATTGTCAGCAAGCCGAAGACCAGATGACATATATTCACTTGTTGAGGAAATGGACATCTTGGGTTTCCAGCATTGTCGTCGAGTAGTGACACACACCTACAATATTACAAGGAAAACACCAGATTCTTTACAAAGTAAACATTTCACTGTAATGTCTGTACCTACAATGTGACCAATAAAAGTTGATTTAATTTAATTTGCAAGGGTCCCGTTCACAGCACAGCACACACTCGCTCTAACACTCTAACACGTAGCCTGGGTCGTTTTGACCCCAGCCAGGACACGAGAGGACAACGCTAGGGGTCATACAGCCACTCGCTCTAACACATAGGCACTGACACGTAGCCTGGGTCTTTTTTTGACCCGGACAGGACAGCGGGAGGAGATATACAGCCACACGCTCTAACACATAGGCACTGACATGTAGCCTGGGTCGTTTTGACCCCGGACAAGAAAGGACAGGACAGGACAGGACAGGACAGGACAGCGGCACGGGATATACAGCCACTCCCTCTAACAAATAGGCACTGACACGTAGCCTGGGTCTTTTTGACCCCGGACAAGACAGGACAACGCTAGGGGTTACACAGCCACTCACTCTAACACGTAGCCTGGGTCTTTTTGACCCGGACAGGACAACGGGAGGGTTAAAGAAGTGTTTCCAGCCATAATCTTCACTGTCATACAAATATTTCTTTACTGTTTTTATCCTAATAGCTTTTCTTTTGAAATCTAAATCTACAAGTTTTAAACCTCCATCCACATAGTCAGCTATCAATGTTTTCTGAGATATTCTAACTCCTTTACCATCCCATGTAAAATTAGACACCACCTTATTTAATTCATTTAGCACCCACTCAGGCATGTCCAGGACTCCCAAAACATACACAAATTTAGATAATACAAAAGCATTTGCAACAATTACTTTACCTTTTAACTTTAATTTTCTATTTTTCCAGAAATTCAACGTTAGCTTGACTTTATTAAGGATCCCAGTCCAAGTTATATATTTTGCCTCTTTCTCCTTTACACCAATGTTTACTCCCAGCACTTTAATAAAATCCCTTGCTATCTTGAATGGAATCTCACACTTATTTGCATCGATATCCCCAACAAACATTATTTCAGTCTTCTCTATATTAACTTTAGCGCCCGAGGCCTTACCATATATATCTATGATTCTCATAATGCTTCCAATGCTTCCTATATCCTTCACAGTGCAAGTAGTGTCATCAGCGTACTGATGTACAACACTGATACCACCACCTGGGATTCCGACACCCCTTACCTCTGTATTACTATTTATTAATGTAGCTAACGGTTCTGTAGAAACACTGTACAACAGAGCTGACAAAGGACAGCCCTGCCTTACTGACCTCTCTACAGGAAAAGTATCTGTTAACACTACGTTACATTTGACACAACTTTTAGCCCCGCTGTACAACAGGTTGATCCAAGATACAAACTTTGGCCCAAAACCAAACCTCTCCATAGTCTGTAATAGGAAGCTATGCTCCACTCTATCAAAAGCTTTGTTAAAATCCAAACTTAATACTATACCGCCTTCATTTTTCATTTGATTAACAACATCTCTAATTGTACAAATTACATCTGCAACATCTCTTCCAGGTATACCGTAGGCTTGTGTTGATGCAATAATACTCCCAATCACCTTTTTCATCCTATTCGCTAACACTTTAGTCAATATCTTATAATCCGAATTTAGAAGACTAATAGGGCTATAATTTTCTAACTTTAATCTACTGCCCCTATTCTTGAATAAAGATCGTTAACATACCAGTTGACATAGACTCAGGGATTTCCTTATTCTCTTCCATATAATGAAACACCTTCACTAAAATGGGTGCCAAAACATCTACAAAGACTTTATAGAACTCATTTGTTAAACCATCCAAACCCGGACTTTTATTGCCTTGAGTGTTAACAATTGCTTCCTTGATTTCCATAATCGAAATCTCTTCATCTCACATCATTCTATCTACCTGAGATACTTTGGCACTAATTGTATCCAACACTTTTTCAACACACACTTTATCTACATCATTCTTTTTGTAAAGATTTCTGTAAAAGGATTCAACTGTATCTAAGATCTCAACAAAATCGTTTACCTTTACACCTTTTTCATCTTCCAACTCTACAATGTAACTCTTAGTTTGTTTTCTTTTTTCAAGCCCCCAAAAAAAGGATGTACATTTCTCTCCCTCCAAAGCGTACTGTGCCCTACTCCTAACAATAGCACCCAAACATTTCTTTTTTTCATAACGACCCAGCTCTGCATGGATTTTCAAATAGTTCACAACATCATAGTCCGGATCAGTATCAGCCTTTTCAAGTTCATGCAACATCCTATTTCTAAGCATTGTTTCCTTCTGCTTATCTAACCGGTTGTGATTTCTAGCATACCTAATACTCCTGTTTTTTACTTTTCCTTTCACTTCCTCCCACCATAAACACACATTCTCTTTTAACAGTACATTAGACATTTCATCATTAATACATTCAACAATTTCATTTCTATATCCTTCCTCCTTTAACAGACTGGCATTTAAACACCAGACACCTCCCCCTCTCCTCTCCACACCAAAACCCATTTGAAATGACATTACTGCGTGATCACTATATGCTGTAAAGTTATATGACATCTTCTTAACATGCTGCACCAATTCTTGTTTTGCTAGACATAAATCAATTCTGCTTTGTTTTAATTCCTTTAGCACCACCTGCCTTCTAGAAAACACTCTTCTGTTTGGATTTTCAGCCCTCCATATATCTACTAGATTCTCCTCATTCATAAGTTTCCATAATGCATTTCTAGAAGAGTCATATCTGAATCTAGCACAACTAGAGGCATCCATTCTACTACACCTCACATTAAAGTCTCCTATCAGTATACAGTTTTCTGAGCACAGTGTTTTTAAATTGTGAAACATTTCTCTCCTTTCAGATTCAATGTTTGAAGCATAAACATTGATTAAACGAAAAACTACATTTTGAACTTCAAATTCAATTGCAATAAGTCTGCCATCATTGTCAGCATATATTTGTTTTACATTTTGAACAACATCGTTTTTTATCAAAATAGCCACACCACATGTTTTTTCACTTCCATGACTACAAAAAATTAAATCAGACCATTTACTCTTAATCTCCTGTATTTTGGAATCTGTCCAATTGGTCTCTTGAAAACACAACATGTCTGCCTTAACAGACACTAAAACCTGCTCAAATTTGCTCATGTTTCTCAAACTGTTACCATTTAGGGATGCGACTGTAATCATTATTAATGTGTGCAGAGGTATAATCAGAGCAAAACAAGTCCTTTCAAAACCTACTTTTTCTTTTTTCCAAATCCCATCATCTCCCTAGTTTTCGACAATGACCTCTTATTTTTTGCAAACAACTGATGATCCTCACTATCTATTTCATCCTCCGTCTCCTGATTTGGAGCGGCAGGGAAGCCTTTTGAAAAGTGCGCTTTAACAGTGCCAGTGACTTCAGTGGACCCAGCTCGCTCTTTGGTGTAATTTTTACACACGCTTGAAACTGGCTCAGGCACCTGAGAAGCACCTTGCACCATCTCTACCTTTGTATGTATTTCACCCATCATGTGCTGCTGTTCCACCTTGTCAGCAGCAGAGACCAAAACTTCATCTCGTGTTTTACCAGAAGACATTACAGGCTCTTCAGGCATATCTGCCACTGTCTCTGAAGTCACACTCCCATGTCACTCTCTTTTTCTCCCTCCATAAACACACTCCCCTCATCTTCCTCCGAAGTGAGGTCCATTGTTTGCAAAAGTAAGTGATCTTTTCCCTTCTTACAGCTACATCTAACTTTCGGTCTGTCACACATTTCACACACATTACCTATGTTCAAACATTCTCTGGCATAATGCCCTTGTTCACTACATTTATGGCAAGTGAATTCTGGACATTCCTTAAGTATGTGCCCCGGCTGAATACATAGTCTACATACCTTCACTTGATTGTCATGGATTACACGAAAATATTCAAATCCCTCGACAGTGTTAAATTTGGTAGAATATGGCAAGGATTGCACATTGTCTGTGAACTTCACCTTGCAAAATCTCGTCCCGTCTACAATGTCTGTTCCTGGCCACATCCTCCTCTTGATTGGCGTGGTCGCCTTCACTTTCCAGCCTCTTAGTTTCTCATATATCTCCCCATCTGTAATGTATGCAGGCAAGTTCAAAAAGGACACCACAAGCTCATCGTTCCCTAGCTCTTTAGCCATGATTTGACAGTTCTTTATCTTTAGCCCGTCCATTAGTCTTTCTTTTCCCTTTACATGAGACATTGTTATTTCATACTTATTTCCGTCTCTCATTCTACATCCAAGTATTGTTCCACAAACTTCCCTTATTCCTCTCAGCAATTCCATCGTTGTTATTTTCCCTTCTCCAATTATTTCCACGTTCACCGTCAGTTCCTTCTCATACTTTCTTTTCTTCAGTTCTTCATTTGAAATTCTGATTTCACTGTTGTCCTTTCTCGTCGTCGTTTGTATTCTTGATGTTGACGCCATGTTGTCCATCCGGTTATTTTAATAAATATCCCCCAAACAGCTCACGCCGATGGGGGATATTATCAAAAAAGTTTCAAAGAAAATCAACTACAATCACACAAACTTTCAAACTTATAAATCAAATAAACCTCAAAAAAACGATATCCTCTCTCAAGCACTCAGACACCTGCCGCTCATCCACTTCCTGAAATTCCAAAAAGGGGCGTATTCAGGCTGGTATGGCCGTAAGCAAGTGAACAACTCTTGGTACACTATATAAAGACATGAACAACATTTACCAGTGATTCAAATTCCCGTGCAACTTAATGAACCGACTAAAAACAAAGGCTGAATGTACTGCCTATATTTTGAGGGAAACGCTTTGTCTATTATTTAATTTGACCAGGGCAGCACATACAAACTGCATTTAGTCCAATAAAAATACATGACATTATTAGGGTGATGAATAAAAGGCAGTTGCTCCATGACACATATATTTTGAGGGAAACGCACTGTCTATTATTTAAATTGATCTGGGCAGGGCAGGGCAGCACATACAAACTGCATTTAGTCCGATTAAAATACATTATATTATTAGGGTGATGAATAAAAGGCAGTTGCTCCATGACACATATATTTTGAGGGAAACGCACTGTCTATTATTTAAATTGATCTGGGCAGGGCAGGGCAGCACATACAAACTGCATTTAGTCCAATACAATCAAAATAAAAGGCAGTTGCTCCATGACACATATATTTTGAGGGAAACGCACTGTCTATTATTTAATTTGATCAGGGCAGGGCAGGGCAGCACATACAAACTGCATTTAGTCGAATACAATTACATGATATTATTAGGGTGATATATAAAAGGCAGTTGCTCCATGACACAAGAGTACTCTCTAGTGGAACAAAAAGCTTACAGCACCTGGTATTCCCAGGCATTCTCCCATCCAAGTCCTAACCAGGCCCAATCCTGTTTAGCTTCCGAGATCGGACGAGATCGGGAGTATTCAGGCTGGTATGGCCGTAAGCGAGGGAACAACTTTTGGTACACAATATATAAGACATGAACAAAATTTACCAGTGATTCGAATTTCCGTACAACTTAATGAACCGACTAAAAACAAAGGCTGAATGTACTTTCTATATTTTGAGGGAAACGCTTTGTCTATTATTTAATTTGACCAGGGCAGGGCAGCACATACAAACTGCATTTAGTCAAATAAAAATACATGATATTATTAGGGTGATAAATAAAAGGCAGTTGCTCCATGACACATACATTTTGAGGGAAAAGCACTGTCTATTATTTAAATTGATCAGGGCAGGGCTGGGCAGGTCACCACATACTAACTGCATTTAGTCCAATAAAAATACATGATATTATTAGGGTGATAAATAAAAGGCAGTTGCTCCATGACACATATATTTTGAGAGAAACGCACTGTCTATTATTTAATTTGATCAGGGCAGGGCAGGGCAGCACATACAAACTGCATTTAGTCCAATAAAAAGACATGATATTATTAGGGTGATAAATAAAAGGCAGTTGCTCCATGACACATATCTTTTGAGGGAAACGCACTGTCAATTATTTAAATTGATCAGGGAAGGGCAGGGCAGCACATACAAACTGCATTTAGTCCAATAAAAATACATGATATTATTAGGGTGATAAATAAAATGCAGTTGCTCCATGACACTAGAGCACTCTCTAGTGGAACAAAAAGCTTACAGCACCTGGTATTCACAGGCGGTCTCACATCCAAGTACTAACCAGGCCCAATCCTGCTTAGCTTCCGAGATCAGACGAGATCTGGTGTATTCAGGCTGGTATGGCCGTAAGCGAGTGGACAGCTCTTGGTACACTATATAAAGAAATTAACAAAATTTACCAGTGATTCGAATTTCCGTGCAACTTAATGAACCGACTAAAAACAAAGGCTGAATGTAATGCCTATATTTTGAGGGGAAAGTGGTACAAAATATAGTGTACCAAGAGTTGTTCACTCGCTTACGGCCATACCAGCCTGAATACACCCGATCTCGTCAGATCTCGGAAGCTAAGCAGCGTCGGGCCTGGTTAGTACTTGGATGGGAGACCGCCTGGGAATACCAGGTGCTGTAAGCTTTTTGTCCCAGTAGAGCGTGCTCTTGTGTCATGGAGCAACTGCCTTTTATTTATCACCCTAATAATATCATGGATTGTTATTGGACTAACTGCAGTTTGTGTGTGCTGCCCTGCCCTGATCAAATCAAATAATGGACAGTGCGTTTCCCTCAAAATATAGGCAGTACATGCAGCCTTTGTTTTTAGTCTAGGAGACAGTCAATGTCTGTAGTCCATTAGGGCACTATAAAATCCCTTCAATGTTTTGCCTGATTCCGTTAATTCCCAAGTTCCCTTTTCTCCGTTTAGATTTCCCCGTTGACCGTTTGTCCCTGTTTTGGCAGGTTTTCGCTCTCAAAAGTACACCTTTTTAATAGCAAAACAGCACAATTGGATGTTCTATGTCCACAACAATGTTTAAACCCTATCAGGTGACCATTTGTGAGGTCTGGGAAAAATGTAAGACATTTAGATTTTGGGATGTAGTTACCCTTAAATGCAAGCGTGCACCAGGAAGAGACCTTTGTTTGGTTAAGCGGTGTTGCTGTAGAACAAATGGCCACTGGAGTGATGCAAATGATCACGGTATAATTCTGCCAGGCAGGCATAGGCTACTTTGTAGTTAACATTTACTTGCGAAGGTTTTGGGGAAAGCCATTCCTTCCCTACCAGAAGAAGTTTATCATTAGCATCATCGCTAACGGCTACACAAAGTGTAGACATACGCGCGCACCGCACACATGCACACAGACAGGGGCATTCCTGTGCCGTGCCAGAAAGTTCATGGAAATACGAATCACTGAAGCATTTTGTTCATGTCTTATGATTGACTTGGGCAAATGAATGCGTATTCTAACAAGTTGAATAGATTTAGTTGATTTCTTACTAAGTTCAATAAATGTTTGAATATTGTTGAATTTCGGTTTAATGTCTGGGTTTTCCGTGATTCGGTCCGCAACGCAGGGGCGGTGTGTTCAATAGGGCGATATGGGCGACGCACTGCCAAACGGGAAAAGGAAGGGATTTTTTTTCTAATCAATTATATCACGGCAACAGTAGTTATCAGTGTTGTAATCTAGACGTCTGATCTGCCACAGTGCCACTAAATGTCCAATCAGACTAAAGTCGTGCTTCAAATTGCCCCCCCCCCCTTTTGGGGCGATTTCAGTCAGGTTGAAAATCGCCCAGAAGTCTGTCATAGACTCCCATGTAAAATCTATTTTTTTCAAATATCAGAGCTTTCAACACCCCCAACCCCCAAGCGCCTCGGGGTCTCCCCCAAGCCAGACATGAGCACCCATCCTGGGCATGTGTGACTGAAGGAGCCCTCCTCTGGTTCTCCTAGTGAAAACCGTCCTAAAATGACAGGTGGCGCCCCCTTGTGGACGAATCCGGGTGTGGGGGGGTTGGGGCCCCCCCTTGGGGTCTCCCCCAAGCCGGCCATGGGCACCCAGCACGTCCATGTGTGAGTCAGGAGCCATCCCCTGGTGCTCATAGTGAAAACCGTCCTAAAATGACAGGTGGCGCCCCTTGTGGACGAATCTGGGTGGGCCCCCCCTTGGGGGTCTCCCCCAAGCCAGTCATGAGCACCCACCCGCCCATGTATGACTGAAGGAGCCCTCCTCTAGTTCTCCTAGTAAAATAAGTCCTAAAGTGGGAAATTGCGCCACCCCATGGCCTAAAATCAGATGGGGGGCAGTGCTCCCCCACCCCCCAACATCCACCCCCCCCCCAGCCCCCAAGCCCCTTGGGGTCTCCCCCATGACAGTCATGAGCACCCATCCTGGGCATGTGTGACTGAAGGAGTCCTTCTCTGGTTCTCCTAGTGAAATCAGTCCTAAAGTGGGAAATGGCGCCACCCCATGGCCGAAAATCAGCTGGGGGGCAGTGCTCCCCACCCCCCAGCATCCCCTCCCCCAGCCCCCAAGCCCCTTGGGGTCTCCTCCAAGCCAGACATGAGCACCCATCCTGGGCATGTGTGACTGAAGGAGCCCTCTCTGGTTCTCCTAGTGAAAACCGGAGGGTTACCATGTGGGGGTGTCTGACCCTCCACCCCAATCCGACCAAGAGCACCCATTTCGGCCTTGTGTGACTCAGGAGCCGGTCCCTGGTCTCCTAGTGAAAACCGGAGGGTTACCATGTCTGATTGGAAGTGGGGTGTCTGACCCCCCACCCCAATCCGACCAAGAGCACCTATTTCGGCCTTTTGTGTCTCAGGAGCCGGTCCCTGGTTCTCCTAGTGAAAACCGGAGGGTTACCGTGTCTGAATGGAAGTGGGGTGTCTGACCCCCCACCCCAATCCGACCAAGAGCACCCATTTCGGCCTTGTGTGACTCAGGAGCCGTTCTCTGGCGGGTTACCATGTCTGAATGGACTTAGTGCATTTTTGGACAATTTTCCCTGTTTTTCAAAAAATATTTTAAAATACTTCCTGATGAGCTAGAGGTCCCAAATTTCCTTAACTCCTATAGGAAGACCCTCCTTTCCGCCCCCTATACTTTTTTCCCACTCATTCTAACATGGTTAACCTATAGTAAAATTTATCCAAAAACTGATTATTTTACATTGAAATGTGCGTATATGCGTGCCCTTGTGCGCCAAACAAACCCCATCCTGAATGGACTTTTATTTTTCGATTTATTAACGTTTTAAGTCGTTTTAAAAAAACCTGAATTTGGTGTTTTTTCACCCCGCCGGCAAGGCAACATACAGGCCCTGCGGGTGCCAGGGCTTATGTCGATAATGTGGCCTGTCCCGTAGTCGCCCCATTCGGTTCCAGGTCAACCAGACAGGTACCGGCGCGATTTCAGAAACCTGGTTTTCGACGAATAGAAATACATGTCCGATTGAGCCAGGGGTGGTGGCAAACTTCTCGGCCCGTGCGGATATTGAGAAATGGGCATTTTTGAGGGTTCTGGGTCCCTCAGAACCATGGTTCTAACGCTCCGAAGTGGACCATCCCTCTGGCGACCGACTGGTCGTTCTCTTGCCCTGGGGAGGGCCTGGCTCAGGCTACCCTCGTGTCCCCATGGCCCCTCTCTGTTGTCTAACTAGTTTCAGATTTACTGACCGATTGGCATTCGTTATCCACCTGGGAGGGCCCCTGTCGGCCGGCCTCTGGCCGGTGTTCGGACGGACGGTTCCTCCCGCCCCATGTGGATTCGCCTCTATCGGTGGAGCCCCTTTCGGAGACGGTTAACACCCGCTTCCCCGATACGCTCCAGCCGAGCACCGTTCAAGCGAAACCAAGTCGACCCGTCTGACCCAGTGGCCCTACGTTGGTGCTCCGGTGCGGGGAGTGGCACACCCAGGCAGAGATGCCAGGAGTGAGGTCCACCCTGCTACGTACCGGCGCCAGAGACACGTGCTTCTCACACCCTGTTGTTGGCTCGGTTGTGCGGTTCCTACTAAACCCTCCAGCTAGAAAAAGACCTCTCGAGCGGCGCCCTGGCACTTGCGGCCCCGGCCGGGGGCAGTTCTGGGCCTCCCGCTGGGTGTGCAGTGGATTGCAACCGGGCCTCCTCCCCTGACGGGGTCGGACCGTGCCCGGGCTGTCTTCCGCTTAGCGCGCCCAGGTACAACCTCTACGTTGCGAGGGGCTACCTGGTTGATCCTGCCAGTAGCATATGCTTGTCTCAAAGATGAAGCCATGCAAGTCTAAGTACACACGGCCGGTACAGTGAAACTGCGAATGGCTCATTAAATCAGTTATGGTTCCTTTGATCGCTCCAACGTTACTTGGATAACTGTGGCAATTCTAGAGCTAATACATGCCAACGAGCGCTGACCTTCGGGGATGCGTGCATTTATCAGACCCAAAACCCATGCGGGGTGCTCTCGGGTGCCCCGGCCACTTTGGTGACTCTAGATAACCTCGAGCCGATCGCGCGCCCTTTGTGGCGGTGACGTCTCATTCGAATGTCTGCCCTATCAACTTTCGATGGTACTTTCTGTGCCTACCATGGTAACCACGGGTAACGGGGAATCATATATATACCATGGGGCGGATGGTATGTAAGGTTATGTTATACCACAGGATTGGATGGTATGTAAGGTTATGTTATACCACAGGATTGGATGGTATGTAGGGTTATGTTATACCAAATAGCTGGATGGTATGTAAGGTTATGTTATACCACTGGGGCTGGATGGTATGTAAGGTTATACCACGGGGGCTGGGTGGTATGTAATGTTAAGTTATATCACAGGGCTGGATTGTATGTAAGTTTATGTTAAACTATGTGGCGAATGGTATGTAAGGTTATGTTATACCACGGGTCAGGATTGTATGTAAGGTTATGTTATACTATGGGGCTGGATGGTATGTCAGGTTATTTTATACCACAGGGGCTGGATGGTATGTAGGGTTATGTTATACCACAGGGCTGGATGGTATGTAAGGTTATGTTATACCACAGGGCTTGATGATATGTAAGGTTATGTTATACCACAGGGCTTGATGGCATGTAAGGTTATGTTATACCACAGGGCTGGATGGTATGTAAGGTTATGTTATACCACAGGGCTTGATGATATGTAAGGTTATGTATTACCACAGGGCTGGATGGTATGTAAGGTTATGTTATACCACAGGGCTTGATGATATGTAAGGTTATGTTATACCACAGGGCTTGATGGCATGTAAGGTTATGTTATACCACAGGGCTGGATGGTATGTAAGGTTATGTTATACCACGGGGGCTGGATGGTATGTAATGTTATGTTATGCCACATGGCTGGGTGGTATGTAAGGTTATGTTATACCACTGGGGCTGGATGGTATGTAAGGTTATACCACGGGGCTGGATGGTATGTAAGGTTATGTTATACCACAGGGCTGGATGGTATGTAAGGTTATGTTATACCACGGGGGCTGGATGGTATGTAATGTTATGTTATGCCACATGGCTGGGTGGTATGTAAGGTTATGTTATACCACGGGTCAGGATGGTATGTATTTGTTTTCAATAAACATTGGAGAAGAAAAATAGTTTACATGTTGTCGACAATCTAAGCCAACCCCATCTGTTTTGACTCATAGTTGCGCACACGTCGGTTTTGTTGCTAAGTAACCAACCCATCTATAGCAGGGGTGTCAGACTGACTAATGGTTTTAGTTATTTCCTTTCAATTCATTTCAATTAAAACCTAGACAACCAGGTGAGGGCAGTTTCTAACTAATCAATTAAAACCTAGACAACCAGGTGAGGGCAGTTTCTAACTAATCAATTAAAACCTAGACAACCAGGTGAGGGCAGTTTCTAACTAATCAATTAAAACCTAGACAACCTGGTGAGGGCAGTTTCTAACTAATCAATTAAAACCTAGACAACCAGGTGAGGGCAGTTTCTAACTAATCAATTAAAACCTAGACAACCAGGTGAGGGCAGTTTCTAACTAATCAATTAAAACCTAGACAACCAGGTGAGGGCAGTTTCTAACTAATCAATTAAATCCTAGACAACCTGGTGAGGGCAGTTTCTAACTAATCAATTAAAACCTAGACAACCTGGTGAGGGCAGTTTCTAACAAATCAATTAAAACCTAGACAACCAGGTGAGGGCAGTTTCTAACTAATCAATTAAAACCTAGACAACCAGGTGAGGGCAGTTTCTAACTAATCATTTAAAACCTAGACAACCAGGTGAGGGCAGTTTCTAACTAATCAATTAAAACCTAGACAACCAGGTGAGGGCAGTTTCTAACTAATCAATTAAAACCTAGACAACCTGGTGAGGGCAGTTTCTAACTAATCAATTAAAACCTAGACAACCTGGTGAGGGCAGTTTCTAACTAATCAATTGAAACCTAGACAACCAGGTGAGGGCAGTTTCTAACTAATCAATGATGTTAATTGATCAATCAAGGACAAGGAAGGAGCTAAAACCTGCAGAGCTAAAAGAGTTTAACACCCGTCCTATAGATACAGTATAGCTATGTTTCATACAGCCAGAAGAGGGCACCAAAGACAAACACTGGGGACTGTGTCCCTGCCAGACACCAGAACCAGCTAGAGTACTGGAGCCAACGGAGAGAGGGACGATGAAAAGAAAGATGGAGAGAGAGAGAGAGAGAGATGGGGAAAGAGAGAGAGAGAGAGAGAGAGAGAGAGAGAGAGAGAGAGAGAGAGAGAGAGAGAGAGAGAGAGAGAGAGAGAGAGAGAGAGAGAGAGAGAGAGAGAGAGAGAGAGAGAGAGAGAGAGAGAGAGAGAGAGAGAGAGAGAGAGAGAGAGAGAGAGAGAGAGAGAGAGAGAGAGAGAGAGAGTCATCACTTGTAACACAGGCTGTCCAATGTTCAAAACATTGAATTGTGCATTCATATCTTTAAATAAATCTTACACTTGCACAATCATTGATTCAAAATACAAATTTATTGTGAAATACCAATGAAACGTTAATTTAGATCACCCACACACAAGCAACCGATAGTTTCACTGTGTCATTGTTCGTACAATCATTACAGTTTTTGCCCATAGCATCGATAATAAGGACATTCCGACTGGAGAACAGCTATATCTTCAAGTTTCTACTCCAGACTGTACCTACTGTATGTGTCACATGATTCTGTATCATATTACAGTATTACTGTACTAACTATACTATACAAAAATGGATAGTACTGTGAAGAACTGTATATGTAAAGGAATACCATTGTGATGTTGCAGTACTGTGTACAGTTTGAAAGTACAGTATGTGAAAAATAACCCAACCAATGACATCTTGTGGTGGCATTTTCTACAGAATGGTTGGACGACCTCCTCAAGGTGGAAGGGAACGGCTCTTCACTCAACAACAAGAGCTTGCCATCATTGAAATGGTCCGAGAAAATAATGCAATCCGACTTCGTGAGTTGCAACAACGCATAATTGCAAATGGAAATGAATTCAACAATATCAACTGGGTCAGCATTTCTACACTAAGTCGCATCCTACAGAAACAACTTCAGAATGAAGCAGCTGTACAGGGTGCCATTTGAGAGGAACAGTGTCAGGGTCAAGGACTTGCACCATGATTATGTGCAGGTATGTGTCACTTTACTTAACATACTATATATTGTGATGTGGGAATGAGGGTTTATGCTGCCACCTGCCCTGCCTGTAGCTTGTAGTTCTGGTCTATACTCACCCAACCCAGCCCCTACTTGTGTGAAAATATAGACATTGTAGTTCCTGTATGTGTTTTCAGTAACAATATTCAATATTTTCTGTTACAGACGGTTCTGGAGTTTGATGCCGCCGAACTGCCGCATTAGTTCATCTACGTGGATGAGGCAGGCTTCAATCTGGCCAAAACCAGGCGTCGGGGCCGTAACGTAGTTGGACAAAGGGCTGTTGTAAATGTCCCTGGGCAGCGTGGCGGAAATATCACCTTGTGTGCTGCAATTAGTGTCGAAGGAGTCCTGCATCATCATGCCACTCTAGCTCCCTACAATACAGGACAGATCATTGCATTTCTAGATGCACTACAGTTGTGCAGGACAGACCACAGCAGCCCAGGTTTGTCATCTGGGATAATGTTAGTTTCCACCGGGCTGCTCTGGTCCGAGATTGGTTCAACAACCATGATCATTTCACAGTTTTATACCTTTCCCCTTACAGCCCCTTTCTAAATGCAATCGAGGAATTCTTTTCAGCGTGGCGGTGGAAAGTATATGATCGGCAACCACATGCCCGCATGACTCTTCTGCAAGCAATGGAAGAGGCATGTGGAGACATTGAGGGATCAATCCAAGGGTGGATTCGGCACACAAGGCGATATTTTCCCCAATGCCTAGCCCGCGAGGACATTGCCTGTGATGTTGACGAGGTCTTGTGGCCAGATCCGAACAGAAGGCGTGATCCATAATCCCCCCCGCCCCCCACCACACACACAAAACAAGTATATGTTTTTTCCCCCAATAGCAATTTATCCAGTAATTGTTTTGTTTTTTTACTTTTGTTTTGTTGCTAAAATTGATGTTAATAATTTCTGTAAGAATGTTTTTTTTTGTAAAAACTTTTTTGTAAATACTGTTTGATTACTGCAGAAATTCTACTTTTGAGTTTTACAGAAGACATTGACAATAAAAATAGAAACACGAAGACTGCAGTGTTGTATATAAAGCCCATCAGTGTGTTTCTGGTGATATGAAAGTGTAATTCAAATGTTGCTTGTGTGTATGGTTTTGTTGCAAGAATTTCATTTGTAGAAAGGAGTGTTAAGTTTTGATGGCAGTGTTTCATTTTGGCATATATGTGAGTTGTTAATCTCCAAGTGCTATGTCTGATTGGCTTGTGTGTTGTGTTTTGACATGAGCCAAATTCTGCAAAAAGTGTGTAAGCAATAGGCAAAAACTGTAAATATTGTAGTACAAAATAGGTGATACATGTTTCATTATGGTACTACATGTAAATACATCCCTGTAAAAGTACTGCAGAAGTAGAGAGAATACTACAGACACAGTGGAATCATTGAACAAAATCTGAAATATATTGATAAAAAAACAATACAGTACTGTAAAACATCAAATGCAGTGTTCCTCAACTTGCTTGCTTGTATTGTAAAAAGCTTAACATAGGAGTGATTACTGTACTTCTCACATTTTCATCAACTCCGTCTTGTGGTTTTGGCCACAGGTTCTCATCTACATGACAATGGATGTTTTCATTAGCCAAATATCTTGGAAAAAACCTTTGGCCATGGCGAATCCAGGCCTGACACTGGTCTGCCGCGATGTCATTGCATGCGTCATCCATGGCCTGGAGAAGTGTGACTTGTTCATGAGGGCGCCTAAAATAAACCTTCCATCTCCATGTGGAGAAAAATTCCTCAATCGGGTTAAGGAAAGGAGAGTATGGGGGTAAATACAGGGTGGTAAATTGTGCATGGGCCTGAAACCATGCTTGCACTATATGAGCATGGTGGAACCTGACATTATCCCACACAATGACATAGGTCACACCACCAGCTCTACAGGCCTGATCGAGCTCATCAAGGAAGGTTACAAGGGGACCATAGAAACTGTGTCTGATAAAGAATGATGATGAAATATTACATCCCAGATAGCATCTGCCATAGACAAGGGTGGAAATATAAACAATATGCAGGTTCTTTTAAATGTGTTGTTTATTTTAAAGTGCAGATACCCAAAACTGAAACTTAAGTTGAACATATAAATATATTACAAAATTACAGATGTACATTTAAAAAAAGGGGTTTAAGGATATTTTGAGTCCCATCAGCTATTGGTGATTTCGTGCTGACTGGCCTAGCTGTCAAGACATTCCAAAATCTTATCCTTCTCCACCAAAAGATTTTCTTGACATCCCATTGTCAAACAACAGTTCTTCCTGCACCGGAATGTCTCGTTGGGCAATGAAAAGGATGACGTTCCACACTTTGCCATCCTAAAGCTGAGCTTTAATGTTGCTTCTCTTTCTGGAGTGGTTGATCCTCCGTCCAATTTTGTCCTTCTCTGGGTGGCAAGGGCAGGGCACAGTCTTGGCATCTATGCAGCACGTTTTCCCTGATACATCCCTGTAGAAATATAGGTACCCCATCTCGTCTTCATCTGTTGCTGCCAAAAGCTCTTTCCCCTGCTTCCCTGAGAGTGGGAGACCGTGGTAGTCACAGACGACTTCCCCTTCAGCAAATTTCCGTGTTGTCATGACCTTTCTTCCTTTGACAGGGTCATTGGAAATGTACAATCCTCTCCACTTCTGGGACTTCACCAGTTTCATAATTGCTTTGTTTTCATTTTTTGTGTCAATGTTGGTTGAAGGTTGCCAGTAACGAAGGACATCCTCCACCTTCACTTTGTTCTTCTCCCAGTTCTGCCGTTTAATGTATTTCTCTGCTTTTCTGGCAGTGGGTTCTCTTCTGAGGAAGTGAGCTGTAACAATGCAAAGACAAAAATACATGTGTTATTATTAATGTCATTTACTCAATAGCAGAAGCCCTTATCCAGGACTACTTACAGTCGTAGTTATGTGACTAAATCAAGTACATTCTCGTAATACCTAATATGTTAAAATTGTATTCAGTCTATTGTATTTTAGCTGCATCTTACCGATCACATAATCCCGTCTCATTTTCTCTTGCTGGTTTCTCCACTTGTCAAAGCAGTATCTCTCATGCCTTCCTGCAATCAGTAGTATGTCCTTCTTTTTGATTGATTGTCCATCAATTGTGACAGGGAAGCTTTGATAGAAGAGGTTCAAGGCCTGTGCCTCATCCAACGTTTGGCTGCTGGACAATGCTCCTGTTCTACAACTTGTTCTTGCGGAGGAGGGGCCTGCAGTCTCATTACTTGAAAAAGGGAAAATAACAAAAACGTGTTAGCCATATGTAACAACTTTACAAGACATTGTAAAGGGTCATTTATATAATGAGTATAAATACTTACAGAGTCACTGGACATGGCAACTTTGGAGATCAGCTTCATTCCCATGCAGGCATTGAGTGGTGTCTTCATGCGGTAGTGCCTGTCAGCTGTAGCAGTTGTATGGGCCAAGTAGTCAGCAACAAGTGCCTTCTCTGCATCCGTGAAGTTGGCTTTGGTATGCGTCTCAAAGATTCGCCTTGCTACCTGGCTGGTGATGTTGGGGAGTTTGTATCTGATGAAAGAACAAGATAAAACAGTTTTGGTTTTAGAAAACTGTACTGTCATAAAAGTATTGTGTAATGATAAAAAACAGCGTTGTTCTTAACAGTGTTCGACTTACTTGGCATGAAACCTTTGTAGGTCATTGGAAGGGTTGTAGATGGCTCTTCCAACTGTGGAAATGAAGAATCTCTCATCTTCTTCCACGTCATCACATTTTTTAAGAAAAGCTGGTCGAACATGTCGGTAGTACGTATCCAACCACTGAAAATTTAGACCAAAAAAAACATATTTAACAGGTTTGTATTAAATCAATCTCATTCACAATAACCAGATTGTGGTAAATATACTTACTGCATCTTCCTCCTCGTCTAACGAAACGGTTGCAAACTGCTGTGTCGCTGTCTTGTGTTGCTTAACACCGATGACAGTCCATTTCTCACCATTTGGCAAGATGCACTCCTTCCTTGAGAGCCATTCGTTCAGCTACAATAGGAAATGTGACATATCAATAAAACATATGCCAAAAAGCAAATACGATTCAACATTATAGCAATTAAATGACATTAGTTAACTTACGGTCATATTTTTTACAACTCCAGCCCTTTGGAGATGTTTCAGCATGAGCAGAGACTCCAGGTAGTACAGCATGAGCAGTTGTTCAGGTTCAACCAAAGATTCTTCACTCTTGGCCTTCCCAACGACACCCAGAAAGTCTTTCTTGGCCACCTCCAAGACTGCCACACATTCTTTCGGTGTCTTTGCAACTGTCATCATCTGTGTGTACCTGCAGAAAAACAATAATACGTTAATGATTTGAAGAACAACAACAATACACACTTAAAATGTTAACTACATTTCCGTGAGGATCAGTTTTAAATATATATACCTTTTCCCGGTAATTTCATGAGACACCTGCTTGCTCATGGACTTCTGTAAGTCATGCAGGCAGTCCTGGAAATGCTTGCATTGCTCATACAAGCTCCTTTCTGTCTGGATGAGGTTTGTTGACGTCGTGATGTAGCGAAGAAACCTCTTCAGATTCTTCATGTAGTTTGCAATTGTTTGCTTCTTCTGTCCAATGTTAGCAAGCTTGGTAAAAAAGGACCTGCTTTGCTCCAATTTATTGACAAAATCCAGGGAAGGTTTGGTGGAGTCCATGTAAAACAAAAACCTAGACACATTTGCAACCTGTACATGAAAATGAAAATAATGTTAGTTGCATAGTTAATAACTACTTTGTAATTAAGTAATTCTCATTAAAATATTTCAACAGTTAAATTAAAGTAAAATTGCTGTACATACCTCCTGTTTGAAATTGGGAATGTTGTGGTCATCACGGAGATATTTGGCAAATCCAGCCAGCAGATCACAATCCAGAGGGTGCTTTTGGTACAAACCACTCATTTGCATTGCCTTTCTCAGTTTGTTGTCACATGACTGGTTTATTGGTCTGGAAAACATTTGGTATGCAGATTAGAATCAATAAAATACATCCATGTTCACTTATATACTTATGTGTAGTAGTTGTTTATGAGATTATTTATATTTGTATTTACTTACGGTTGGTACAAGGCAGACTTGTCATCCTCAGTGTTGTTGTCTGATTCAGCATCTGCATCTTCAGTTGGTGTCAACACATGAGCCACTTCCACTTGGCTGAAATATCATACAGATAAACAAAAACAATTATATTATAATATATTACAATCAAACATAATTGGACAACAGTTATAATGAGTTGAAATATGATGTAACTTGCATATATATTATTTTATCAGTGTAAGAAATAGCTTACACAGGTGCTTGTTTGACTTCTGGCTTGTTCTTAACAATATGACCCGTTTCTTCAAGCTTCTGGATCAGGAGTTGGAGTCTGTCTTGTTGTATAACAATACAGCTCAGTAAGCTGTAGTCAAAGATCCTGCCTTTGCAAAGATGCTCTATCATGGAATCTCGGGCAGCGGCGACTTCTTGAACAATCTCTTGTTTTGTTTTTAACTTCATGCACACTCTGCTGAGGTGTCGAGAGAGGGTGTCCTGGTTCTTCAAGCAAAATCTGCAGACAAGAGGGATCTGTCACGATCGTCTGACGAATGAGTAGACCAAAGCGCAGCGCGTTGAGCGAACATGACTTTATTTAATTAAAGCCTAACACGAAAACAACAAAACAAACGACGACACGTGAAGTCCACAGTGACAATGACTGTACAGGAACATGGAACAAAAACCCACAAACACAAGGTGAAAACACACAGTTTAAATATGGCTCCCAATCAGAGATAACGAGCCGACAGCTGACACTCGTTACCTCCGATTGGGAGTCATTTGACCAACCAAGGAAAACATAACCAAATAGAACACAACCAAAACCAAACACAACCAAATGAACACACCCTGGCTCAAAATACACAGTCCCGGAGCCAGAGCGTGACAGGATCCTTCTTTGTTTTCTGTAAGACAGTAAATGCACAGTAAGTCCATGTAATGAAGTTACTAGCAGTATGTCAATACTTACACACCTATTATTACTGGTGCTAGCAGAGCTACTGCTAACATTAATAACAGCAACGTTACTGTGGTTTAATTGTGTTTCTGGCCTCAAAGCTTCTAATGCTCTCACACAAAAGCACCTCAAATTTAGGTCAAGCTTCATTTTGGGCCTACTACTAACATTAATAACAGCAACATACTAACAGTAATATACATGGAATAATTATAGAGGTACATTAACTTGAACCAGTTGCATTTGCAGATGCCATCTTGCTGAAAAATGAAGGAAGTAATAACACAATCGCGAAGAAATCTCTGCAGAATAAGGAAAAAAGCAATAATCCAAAATATCAGCTCCCAGAAGGAAAGAGTGTTGTCGTTGCTCTCAGTTGAATTCTCTTTTCTGAAGTGGAGTATATACTGTTGCCTTCGTCAGTATATATACAATCAGATTGGCCTAACCCCATTCCACAATAAAATATTCCATTCAGGCTAGATTTACGCATACGCAAATGAGATGGCTCATTCAGCTTCACAACTCACAACACCTCTGGAGGTCAGATTTAAACCCTGCAGGGTAAACACCGTGCTTTACATTTAACAGACACTCTTACCCAGGCTGACTTAAAGTTAATGGATGCATATATGTTTTGTGTAATTATTTTTTTCATACCTTCCCCCAGTGGGAATTGAACCCACAACCCTGGCATTGCAAACACCATGCTCTACCAACTGAGCTACATCCATGCCACAATTCAGACTACTGCCCATAATAATTCCTATCTAAACCTTTCGGCTTGTGAAACCCCCAGACAGAGGTGTGAAATTCCTCAACTTGAGGAGCTTCAAACATCAGAACAATGGCCTGACAACACCTGAGACATTTTTTAGGAAGATGGCATCTGCCATAGACAAGGGTGAAAATAAAAACAACATGCAGGTTTTCTTTTAAATGTGTTGTTTATTTTAAAGTGCAGATACCCAAAACTGAAATTTAAGTTGAACATGCATCGCTAAATATATTACAAAATTACAGATGTACATTTTAAAAAGGGGTTTAAGGATATTTTTGAGTCCCATCAGCTATTGGTGATTTCGTGCTGACTGGCCTAGCTGTCAAGCCATTCCAAAATCTTATCCTTCTACACCAAAATATTTTCTTGACACTCCATAGTCAAACAACAGTTCTTCCTGTACCGGAATGTCTCGTTGGGCAATGAAAAGGATGCAATGGCCTAGGCGACAACACCTTGGGTGGGTAATTGTCTTCAAAATGAATGTTCATATATAACATGCCATTCCCCATGCATTATGCTGTTGGGTCAGGGAGGAGGGAGGTTGAAATGCTGGGAAAAACAACTCCACAGAAGATCCACACAGCATTTAAACATTTCTCAAATTAAAGTAACAGCATTAGAATATATATAGGGTTGCCTAATCACACATTTGACATTTTGGAAGGATTTAACCTATTTGAAAAAAGTTGAAAGGCAACGTGGATCTACTGTGGAGTAGTTCTTCCCAGCACTTCAACCAAATCAGATTTATATTACATATTGCCTGGTGTGATTTAAAATTTTAAGAAAGCTCTAATCTTTACCCAAATGGTCTCAAATTAAAGGCCTGTTGGTAATTTCAGTGGAACCATCCAACCCAAGTAGCTATTCAACCTCAAAACTACCTGGTTTTGCTGTACATTCAAAACAGCAGTATAATGTGAAACTTCTTGTGGGCATTTAACAATGACAGAAAATCTTTTCCCAACTGGTCTCAAATGAGCTGTACTCTCAGGCCCATGTGATAAAGGGTTTTACTAGGTAGGGAGTGTAGAACAAGATGCATGGAGTTCCAGAGGTCACAAGATCAATGTGGGCCTGCATGGATGTCAGCAGGGCATGAGGGAGAAACCCCCAAGTGAAAAGGTGTGTCTGTGTGTGTCTGTGTGAGTGAGTGAACCTGTCCTACAGGGGGCCAGAGCAGGCAGCCCCTTTCTCCTAGCCTGCTGCACCTCTGGATGACCAGGGAGTGAGCTGTACTCTCAGGCCCATGGGTGAGAGTGTTTTAATAGGCAGAGAGTGTTTAAATAGAGGCATGGAGGTCCATGGAGTGAGCTGTACTCTCAGACCCATGGGAGATGTCCTTTACTAGGCAGGGAGTGTAGAACAAGATGCATGGTGCTCCAGAGGTCACAAGGTCAATGTGGGCCTGCATGGATGTCAGCAAAAATACCTGTGGGAGTTTCAAAATGACAGAAAGCTCTAATCTTTTCCCAAATGGTCTCAAATTATAGGCCTGATCACCCTGGACTGATGCCTGTTGGTAATTTCAGTAGAACCAATCAACTCAAGTAGCTATTCAACCTCAAAATGACCTGGTTTTGCTGTACATTCAAAATAGCAGTATAGTGCAAAACTGACTGTGTGCGTTTCAAAATGACAGAAAGCTCTAATCTTTTCCCAAATGGTCTCAAATTATAGGCCTGATCACCCTGGACCAATGGGAGAAGGCACAAGTGAATAGGTGTGTCTGTGTGAGTGAGTGAACCTGTCCACAGGGGGGCAGAGCAGGCAGCCCCTAGGAGCTGTTCTCCTAGTGAAAACCATCCGATTTCCAGGTGAACGGTTAAGGGGGGTTTGCCCCCACCTTGGGGTCCCCCCCCCAACCCGGCCATGGGCACTCAGCACGCCCATGTGTGAGTCAGGAGCCACCCCCTTGTTCTCCAAGTGAAAACCATCTTAAATGACAGGTGGCGGCCCCATTTGGTCGAATCCGGGTGGGGGGGTTTGCCCCCCCTTGGGGTCCCCCCCCAACCCGGCCATTGGCACCCAGCACGCCCATTTGTGATTCAGTAGCCATCCCCTGGTTCTCCTAGTGAAAACCGTCCTAAAATGACAGGTGGCGGCCCCTTTTGGTCGAATCCGGGTGGGGGGTTTGCCCCCACTTGGGGTCTCCCCCCCAACCCGGCCATGGGCACCCAGCACGTCCATGTGTGAGTCAGGAGCCATCCCCTGTTTCTCATAGTGAAAACCGTCCTAAAATAACAGGTGGCGCCCCCTTGTGGACGATTCCGGGTGGGCCCCGCCCTTGGGGGTCTCCCCCAAGCCAGCCATGGGCACCAACCCGCCCATGTATGACTGAAGGAGCCCTACTCTAGTTTAATTAGTGAAATCCGTCCTAAAATGCGAATTCGCGCCACCCCATGGCTGAAAATCAGCTGGGGGGCAGTGCACCCACACCCCCACCACCCCCAACCCCCAAACCCCTTGGTGTCTCCACCAAGACAGATATGAGCACCCATCCTGGGCATGTGTGACTGAAGGAGCCCTCCTCTGGTTCTCCAAGTGAAATCCGTCCTAAAATGTGAAACGGCGCCACCCCATGGCCGAAAATCAACTGGGGGGCAGTGCACCCCCCCCATCCCCAACACACAAGCCCCTTGGGGTCTCCCCCAAGCTGGACATGAGCACCCATCCTGGGCATGTGTGACTGAAGGAGCCCTCCCCTGGTTCTCCTAGTGAAAACCGTTGGGATATCATGTGGGGGTGTCTGACCCTCCACCCCAATCCGACCAAGTGCACCCATGTCGGCCTTGTGTGTCTCAGGAGCCAGTCCCTGGTTCTCCTAGTGAAAACCGGAGGGTTACCATGTGGGGGTGTCTGACCCTCCACTCCAATCCGACCAAGAGCACCCATTTCGGCCTTGTGTGACTCAGGAGCAGGTCCCTGGTTCTCCTAGTGAAAACCGGAGGGTTACCATGTGGGGTGTCTGACCCTCCACCCCAATCCGACCAAGAGCACCCATTTCGGCCTTCTGAGACTCAGGAGCCGGTCCCTGGTTCTCCTAGTGAAAACCGGAGGGTTACCATGTGGGGTGTCTGACCCTCCACCCCAATCCGACCAAGAGCACCCATTTTAGCCATGTGTGAGTCAGGAGCCATCCCCTCGTTCTCCTAGTGAAAACCATCCGATTTCCAGGTGAACGGTTAAGTGGGGTTTGCCCCCCCTTGGGGGTCCCCCCCCAACCCGGCCATGGACCCCAGCACGCCCATGTGTGAGTCAGGAGCCATCCCCTGGTTCTCCTAGTGAAAACTGTCCTAAAATGACAGGTGGCGCCCCCTTGTGGTCGAATCCGGGTGGGGGGGTTTGCCCCCCCTAGGGGTCCCCCCCCAACCCGGCCATGGGCACCCAGCACGCCCATGTGTGAGTCAGGAGCCATCCCCTGGTTCTCCTAGTGAAAACCGTCCTAAAATGACAGGTGGCGCCCCCTTGTGGACGAATCCGGATGGGCCCCCCCCTTGGGGGTCTCCCCCAAGCCAGCCATGGGCACCCAACCGCCCATGTATGACTGAAGGAGCCCTACTCTAGTTTAATTAGTGAAATCTGTCCTAAAATGCGAATTGGCGCCACCCCATGGCCGAAAATCAGCTGGGGGGTAGTGCACCCCCACCCCAAACACCCCCCACCCCCAACCCCCAAGCCCCTCGGGGTCTCCCCCAAGCCAGACATGAGCACCCGTCCTGGGCATGTGTGACTGAAGGAGCCCTCCTCTGGTTCTCCTAGTGAAAACCGTCCTAAAATGACAGGTGGCGCCCCCTTGTGGACGGATCCGGGTGGGGGGGGGCCCCCCTTGGGGGTCTCGGGTCTCCCCCAAGCCAGACATGGGCACCCACCCGCCCATGTATGACTGAAGGAGCCCTATCCTAGTTTATTAGTGAAATCCGTCCTAAAATGGGAATTGGCGCCACCCCATGGCCGAAAATCAGCTGGGTGGTAGTGCACCCCCACCCCAATCACCCCACATCCCCAACCCCCAAGCCCAACGGGGTCTCCCCCAAGCCAGACATGAGCACCCATCCTGGGCATGTGTGACTGAAGGAGCCCTCCTCTGGTTCTCCTAGTGTAAACCGTCCTAAAATGAAGGGTGGTGCCCCCTTGTGGACGAATCTGGGTGGAGGGGGGTTGGGGCCCCCCCTTGGGGTCTCCCCCAAGCCGGCCATGGGCACCCAGCACAACCATGTGTGAGTCAGGAGCCATCCCCTGGTTCTCATAGTGAAAACCGTCCTAAAATGACAGGTGGCGCCCCCTTGTGGACGAATCCGGGTGGGGGGGGGGGGGGGGGGGGGGCTTTGGGTCTCCCCCAATCCGGCCATGGGCACCCAGCACGTCCATGTGTGAGTCAGGAGCCATCCCCTGGTTCTCATAGTGTAAACCGTCCTAAAATGACAGGTGGCGCCCCCTTGTGGACGAATCCGGGTGGGGGGGTG
>NW_028165147.1:372500-400000 GCF_964263955.1 Coregonus lavaretus
TGGGCTAGATGGCATGTAAGGTTATGTTATACCACAGGGCTGGATGTTATGTAAGGTTATGTTATACCACAGGGGCTGGATGGTATGTAGGGTTATGTTATACCAAATAGCTGGATGGTATGTAAGGTTATGTTATACCATGGGGCGGATGGTATGTAAGGTTATGTTATAGCACGGGGCTGGATTGTATGTAAGGTTATGTTATACCACAGGGCTGGGTGGTATGTAATGTTATGTTATTCCACATGGCTGGATGGTATGTAGGGTTATGTTATACCAAATAGCTGGATGGTATGTAAGGTTATGTTATACCACTGGGGCTGGATGGTATGTAAGGTTATACCACGGGGGCTGGGTGGTATGTAATGTTAAGTTATATCACAGGGATGGGTGGTATGTAATGTTATGTTATACCACATGGCTGGATGGTATGTAAGGTTATGTTATACCACGGGGGCTGGATGGTATGTAAGGTTATGTTATACCACAGGGCTGGATGGTATGTAAGGTTATACCAAGGGGGCTGGGTGGTATGTAATGTTATGTTATATCAAAGGGCTGGATGGTATGTAAGTTTATGTTATACCACTGGGGATTGATGGTATGTAAGGTTATACCACGGGGGCTGGGTGGTATGTAATGTTATGTTATATAACAGGGCTGGATTGTATGTAAGTTTATGTTAAACTATGGGGCGAATGGTATGTAAGGTTATGTTATACCACGGGTCAGGATTGTATGTAAGGTTATGTTATACCACGGGTCAGGATTGTATGTAAGGTTATGTTATACCAAGGGGCTGGATGGTATGTAAGGTTATGTTATACCACAGGGCTTGATGATATGTAAGGTTATGTTATACCACAGGGCTTGATGATATGTAAGGTTATGTTATACCACAGGGCTTGATGGCATGTAAGGTTATGTTATAACACAGGGCTGGATGGTATGTAAGGTTATACCACGGGGGCTGGGTGGTATGTAATGTTATGTTATATAACAGGGCTGGATTGTATGTAAGTTTATGTTAAACTATGGGGCGAATGGTATGTAAGGTTATGGTATACCACGGGTCAGGATTGTATGTAAGGTTATGTTATACTATGGGGCTGGATGGTATGTCAGGTTATTTTATACCACAGGGGCTGGATGGTATGTAGGGTTATGTTATACACCAGGGCTGGATGGTATGTAAGGTTATGTTATACCACAGGGCTGGATGGTATGTAGGGTTATGTTATACCACAGGGCTGGATGGTATGTAAGGTTATGTTATACCAAGGGGCTGGATGGTATGTAAGGTTATGTTATACCAAGGGGCTGGATGGTATGTAAGGTTATGTTATACCACAGGGCTTGATGATATGTAAGGTTATGTTATAGCACGGGACTGGATTGTATGTAAGGTTATGTTATACCACAGGGCTTGATGGCATGTAAGGTTATGTTATACCACAGGGCTGGGTGGTATGTAATGTTATGTTATACCACTGGGGCTGGATGGTATGTAAGGTTATACCACGGGGGCTGGGTGGTATGTAATGTTATGTTATATAACAGGGCTGGATTGTATGTAAGTTTATGTTAAACTATGGGGCGAATGGTATGTAAGGTTATGTTATACCACAGGGCTGAATGGTATGTAAGGTTATGTTATACCACGGGGGCTGGATGGTATGTAAGGTTATGTTATACCACAGGGCTGAATGGTATGTAAGGTTATGTTATACCACGGGGGCTGAATGGTATGTAAGGTTATGTTATACCACGGGTCAGGATTGTATGTAAGGTTATGTTATACTATGGTGCTGGATGGTATGTCAGGTTATTTTATACCACAGGGGCTGGATGGTATGTAGGGTTATGTTATACACCAGGGCTGGATGGTATGTAAGGTTATGTTATACCACAGGGCTGGATGGTATGTAGGGTTATGTTATACCACAGGGCTGGATGGTATGTAAGGTTATGTTATACCAAGGGGCTGGATGGTATGTAAGGTTATGTTATACCAAGGGGCTGGATGGTATGTAAGGTTATGTTATACCACAGGGCTTGATGATATGTAAGGTTATGTTATACCACAGGGCTTGATGGCATGTAAGGTTATGTTATACCACAGGGCTGGATGGTATGTAGGGTTATGTTATACCACAGGGCTTGATGGCATGTAAGGTTATGTTATACCACAGGGGCTGGATGGTATGTAGGGTTATGTTATACTACAGGGCTGGGTGGTATGTAAGGTTATGTTATACCACAGGATTGGATGGTATGTAAGGTTATGTTATACCACAGGGCTGGGTGGTATGTAATGTTAAGTTATACCACATGGCTGGATGGTATGTAAGGTTATGTTATAGCACGGGGCTGGATTGTATGTAAGGTTATGTTATACCACAGGGCTGGGTGGTATGTAATGTTATGTTATACCACATGGCTGGATGGTATGTAAGGTTATGTTATAGCACGGGGCTGGATTGTATGTAAGGTTATGTTATACCACAGGGCTGGGTGGTATGTAATGTTATGTTATACCACATGGCTGGATGGTATGTAAGGTTATGTTATACCACAGGGGCTGGATGGTATGTAGGGTTATGTTATACCACGGGTCAGGATGGTATGTAAGGTTATACCACGGGGGCTGGATGGTATGTAATGTTATGTTATATAACAGGGCTGGGTGGTATGTAAGGTTATGTTATACCACGGGTCAGGATGGTATGTATTTGTTTTCAATAAACATTGGAGAAGAAAAATAGTTTACATGTTGTCGACAATCTAAGCCAACCCCATCTGTTTTGACTCATAGTTGCGCACACGTCGGTTTTGTTGCTAAGTAACCAACCCATCTATAGCAGGGGTGTCAGACTGACTAATGGTTTTAGTTATTTCCTTTCAATTCATTTCAATTAAAACCTAGACAACCAGGTGAGGGCAGTTTCTAACTAATCAATTAAAACCTAGACAACCAGGTGAGGGCAGTTTCTAACTAATCAATTAAAACCTAGACAACCTGGTGAGGGCAGTTTCTAACTAATCAATTAAAACCTAGACAACCAGGTGAGGGCAGTTTCTAACTAATCAATTAAAACCTAGACAACCTGGTGAGGGCAGTTTCTAACTAATCAATTAAAACCTAGACAACCAGGTGAGGGCAGTTTCTAACTAATCAATTAAAACCTAGACAACCAGGTGAGGGCAGTTTCTAACTAATCAATTAAAACCTAGACAACCAGGTGAGGGCAGTTTCTAACTAATCAATTAAAACCTAGACAACCAGGTGAGGGCAGTTTCTAACTAATCAATTAAAACCTAGACAACCTGGTGAGGGCAGTTTCTAACTAATCAATTAAAACCTAGACAACCAGGTGAGGGCAGTTTCTAACTAATCAATTAAAACCTAGACAACCAGGTGAGGGCAGTTTCTAACTAATCAATTAAATCCTAGACAACCTGGTGAGGGCAGTTTCTAACTAATCAATTAAAACCTAGACAACCAGGTGAGGGCAGTTTCTAACTAATCAATTAAAACCTAGACAACCTGGTGAGGGCAGTTTCTAACTAATCAATGATGTTAATTGATCAATAAAGGACAAGGAAGGAGCTAAAACCTGCAGAGCTAAAAGAGTTTAACACCCGTCCTATAGATACAGTATAGCTATGTTTCATACAGCCAGAAGAGGGTACCAAAGACAAACACTGGGGACTGTGTCCCTGCCAGACACCAGAACCAGCTAGAGTACTAGAGCCAACGGAGAGAGGGACGATGAAAAGAAAGATGGAGAAAGGGGGAAGAGAGAGAGAGAGAGATGGGGAAAGAGAGAGAGAGAGAGAGAGAGAGAGAGAGAGAGAGAGAGAGAGAGAGAGAGAGAGAGAGAGAGAGAGAGAGAGAGAGAGAGAGAGAGAGAGAGAGAGAGAGAGAGTCATCACTTGTAACACAGGCTGTCCAATGTTCAAAACATTGAATTGTGCATTCATATCTTTAAATAAATCTTACACTTGCACAATCATTGATTCAAAATACAAATGTATTGTGAAATACCAATGAAACTTTAATTTAGATCACCCACACACAAGCAACCGATAGTTTCACTGTGTCATTGTTCGTACAATCATTACAGTTTTTGCCCATAGCATCGATAATAAGGACATTCCGACTGGAGAACAGCTATATCTTCAAGTTTCTACTCCAGACTGTACCTACTGTATGTGTCACATGATTCTGTATCATATTACAGTATTACTGTACTAACTATACTATACAAAAATGGATAGTACTGTGAAGAACTGTATATGTAAAGGAATACCATTGTGATGTTGCAGTACTGTGTACAGTTTGAAAGTACAGTATGTGAAAAATAACCCAACCAATGACATCTTGTGATGGCATTTTCTACAGAATGGTTGGACGACCTCCTCAAGGTGGAAGGGAACGGCTCTTCACTCAACAACAAGAGCTTGCCATCATTGAAATGGTCCGAGAAAATAATGCAATCCGACTTCGTGAGTTGCAACAACGCATAATTGCAAATGGAAATTAATTCAACAATATCAACAAGGTCAGCATTTCTACACTAAGTCGCATCCTACAGAAACATAACTTCAGAATGAAGCAGCTGTACAGGGTGCCATTTGAGAGGAACAGTGTCAGGGTCAAGGACTTGCACCATGATTATGTGCAGGTATGTGTCACTTTACTTAACATACTATATATTGTGATGTGGGAATGAGGGTTTATGCTGCCACCTGCCCTGCCTGTAGCTTGTAGTTTTGGTCTATACTCACTCAACCCAGCCCCTACTTGTGTGAAAATATAGACATTGTAGTTCCTGTATGTGTTTTCAGTAACAATATTCAATATTTTCTGTTACAGACGGTTCTGGAGTTTGATGCCGCCGAACTGCCGCATTAGTTCATCTACGTGGATGAGGCAGGCTTCAATCTGGCCAAAACCAGGCGTCGGGGCCGTAACGTAGTTGGACAAAGGGCTGTTGTAAATGTCCCTGGGCAGCGTGGCGGAAATATCACCTTGTGTGCTGCAATTAGTGTCGAAGGAGTCCTGCATCATCATGCCACTCTAGCTCCCTACAATACAGGACAGATCATTGCATTTCTAGATGCACTACAGTTGTGCAGGACAGACCACAGCAGCCCAGGTTTGTTGTCATCTGGGATAATGTTAGTTTCCACCGGGCTGCTCTGGTCCGAGATTGGTTCAACAACCATGATAATTTCACAGTTTTATACCTTTCCCCTTACAGCCCCTTTCTAAATGCAATCGAGGAATTCTTTTCAGCGTGGCGGTGGAAAGTATATGATCGGCAACCACATGCCCGCATGACTCTTCTGCAAGCAATGGAAGAGGCATGTGGAGACATTGAGGTGGGATCAATCCAAGGGTGGATTCGGCACACAAAGCGATATTTTCCCCGATGCCTAGCCCGCGAGGACATTGCCTGTGATGTTGACGAGGTCTTGTGGCCAGATCCGAACAGAAGGCGTGATCCATAATCCCCCCCGCCCCCCACCACACACACAAAACAAGTATATGTTTTTTCCCCCAATAGCAATTTATCCAGTAATTGTTTTGTTTTTTTACTTTTGTTTTGTTGCTAAAATTGATGTTAATAATTTCTGTAAGAATGTTTGTTTTTTTGTAAAAACTTTTTTGTAAATACTGTTTGATTACTGCAGAAATTCTACTTTTGAGTTTTACAGAAGACATTGACAATAAAAAATAGAAACACGAAGACTGCAGTGTTTTATATAAAGCCCATCAGTGTGTTTCTGGTGATATGAAAGTGTAATTCAAATGTTGCTTGTGTGTATGGTTTTGTTGCAAGAATTTCATTTGGGCATATATGGGAGTTGTTAATCTCCAAGTGCTATGTCTGATTGGCTTGTGTGTTGAGTTTTGACATGAGCCAAATTCTGCAAAAAGTGTGTAAGCAATAGGCAAAAACTGTAAATATTGTAGTACAAAATAGGTGATACATGTTTCATTATGGTACTACATGTAAATACATCCCTGTAAAAGTACTGCAGAAGTAGAGAGAATACTACAGACACAGTGGAATCATTGAACAAAATCTGAAATATATTGATAAAAAAACAATACAGTACTGTAAAACATCAAATGCAGTGTTCCTCAACTTGCTTGCTTGTATTGTAAAAAGCTTAACATAGGAGTGATTACTGTACTTCTCACATTTTCATCAACTCCGTCTTGTGGTTTTGGCCACAGGTTCTCATCTACATCACAATGGATGTTTTCATTAGCCAAATATCTTGGAAAAAACCTTTGGCCATGGCGAATCCAGGCCTGACACTGGTCTGCCGCGATGTCATTGCATGCGTCATCCATGGCCTGGAGAAGTGTGACTTGTTCATGAGGGCGCCTAAAATAAACCTTCCATCTCCATGTGGAGAAAAATTCCTCAATCGGGTTAAGGAAAGGAGAGTATGGGGGTAAATACAGGGTGGTAAATTGTGCATGGGCCTGAAACCATGCTTGCACCATATGAGCATGGTGGAACCTGACATTATCCCACACAATGACATAGGTCACGCCACCAGCTCTACAGGCCTGAACGAGCTCATCAAGGAAGGTTACAAGGGGACCATAGAAACGGTGTCTGATAAAGAATGATGATGAAATATTACATCCCAGATGGCATCTGCCATAGACAAGGGTGGAAATATAAACAATATGCAGGTTCTTTTAAATGTGTTGTTTATTTTAAAGTGCAGATACCCAAAACTGAAACTTAAGTTGAACATATAAATATATTACAAAATTACAGATGTACATTTAAAAAAAAAGGGGTTTAAGGATATTTTGAGTCCCATCAGCTATTGGTGATTTCGTGCTGACTGGCCTAGCTGTCAAGCCATTCCAAAATCTTATCCTTCTCCACCAAAAGATTTTCTTGACATCCCATAGTCAAACAGTTCTTCCTGCACCGGAATGTCTCGTTGGACAATGAAAAGGATGACGTTCCACACTTTGCCATCCTCTTCAAGTTGCTGAAGCTGAGCTTTAATGTTGCTTCTCTTTCTGGAGTGGTTGATCCTCCGTCCAATTTTGTCCTTCTCTGGGTGGCAAGGGCAGGGCACAGTCTTGGCATCTATGCAGCACATTTTCCCTGATACATCCCTGTAGAAATATAGGTACCCCATCTCGTCTTCATCTGTTGCTGCCAAAAGCTCTTTCCCCTGCTTCCCTGAGAGTGGGAGACCGTGGTAGTCACAGACGACTTCCCCTTCAGCAAATTTCCGTAACGAAGGACATCCTCCACCTTCACTTTGTTCTTCTCCCAGTTCTGCCGTTTAATGTATTTCTCTGCTTTTCTGGCAGTGGGTTCTCTTCTGGGGAAGTGAGCTGTAACAATGCAAAGACAAAAATACATGTGTTATTATTAATGTCATTTACTCAATAGCAGAAGCCCTTATCCAGGACTACTTACAGTCGTAGTTATGTGACCATAAATCAAGTACATTCTCGTAATACCTAATATGTTAAAATTGTATTCAGTCTATTGTATTTTAGCTGCATCTTACCGATCACATAATCCCGTCTCATTTTCTCTTGCTGGTTTCTCCACTTGTCAAAGCAGTATCTCTCATGCCTTCCTGCAATCAGTAGCCTGTCCTTCTTTTTGATTGATTGTCCATCAATTGTGACAGGGAAGCTTTGATAGAAGAGGTTCAAGGCCTGTGCCTCATCCAACGTTTGGCTGCTGGACAATGCTCCTGTTCTACAACTTGTTCTTGCGGAGGAGGGGCCTGCAGTCTCATTACTTGAAAAAGGGAAAATAACAAAAACGTGTTAGCCATATGTAACAACTTTACAAGACATTGTAAAGGGTCATTTATATAATGAGTATAAATACTTACAGAGTCACTGGACATGGCAACTTTGGAGATCAGCTTCATTCCCATGCAGGCATTGAGTGGTGTCTTCATGCGGTAGTGCCTGTCAGCTGTAGCAGTTGTATGGGCCAAGTAGTCAGCAACAAGTGCCTTCTCTGCATCCGTGAAGTTGGCTTTGGTATGCGTCTCAAAGATTCGCCTTGCTACCTGGCTGGTGATGTTGGGGAGTTTGTATCTGATGAAAGAACAAGATAAAACAGTTTTGGTTTTAGAAAACTGTACTGTCATAAAAGTATTGTGTAATGATAAAAACAGTGTTGTTCTTAACAGTGTTCGACTTACTTGGCATGAAACCTTTGTAGGTCATTGGAAGGGTTGTAGATGGCTCTTCCAACTGTGGAAATGAAGAATCTCTCATCTTCTTCCACGTCATCACATTTTTTAAGAAAAGCTGGTCGAACATGTCGGTAGTACGTATCCAACCACTGAAAATGTAGACCAAAAAAAACATATTTAACAGGTTTGTATTAAATCAATCTCATTCACAATAACCAGATTGTGGTAAATATACTTACTGCATCTTCCTCCTCGTCTAACGAAACGGTTGCCACCTGCTGTGTCGCTGTCTTGTGTTGCTTAACACCGATGACAGTCCATTTCTCACCATTTGGCAAGATGCACTCCTTCCTTGAGAGCCATTCGTTCAGCTACAATAAAAAATGTGACATATCAATAAAACATATGCCAAAAAAGCAAATACGATTCAACATTATAGCAATTAAATGACATTAGGTAACTTACGGTCATATTTTTTACAACTCCAGCCCTTTGGAGATGTTTCAGCATGAGCAGAGACTCCAGGTAGTACAGCATGAGCAGTTGTTCAGGTTCATCCAAAGATTCTTCACTCTTGGCCTTCCCAATGACACCCAGAAAGTCTTTCTTGGCCACCTCCAAGACTGCCACACATTCTTTCGGTGTCTTTGCAACTGTCATCATCTGTGTGTACCTGCAGAAAAACAATAATACGTTAATGATTTGAAGAACAACAACAATACACACTTAAAATGTTAACTACATTTCCGTGAGGATCAATTTTAAATATATACACCTTTTCCCGGTAATTTCATGAGACACCTGCTTGCTCATGGACTTCTGTAAGTCATGCAGGCAGTCCTGGAAATGCTTGCATTGCTCATACAAGCTCCTTTCTGTCTGGATGAGGTTTGTTGACGTCGTGATGTAGCGAAGAAACCTCTTCAGATTCTTCATGTAGTTTGCAATTGTTTGCTTCTTCTGTCCAATGTTTGCAAGCTTGGTAAAAAAGGACCTGCTTTGCTCCAATTTAGTCCATGTAAAACAAAAACCTAGACACATTTGCAACCTGTACATGAAAATGAAAATAATGTTAGTTGCATAGTTAATAACTACTTTGTAATTAAGTAATTCTCATTAAAATATTTCAACAGTTAAATTAAAGTAAAATTGCTGTACATACCTCCTGTTTGAAATTGGGAATGTTGTGGTCATCACGGAGATATTTGGCAAATCCAGCCAGCAGATCACAATCCAGAGGGTGCTTTTGGTACAAACCACTCATTTGCATTGCCTTTCTCAGTTTGTTGTCACATGACTGGTTCATTGGTCTGGAAAACATTTGGTATGCAGATTAGAATCAATAAAATACATCCATGTTCACTTATATACTTATGTGTAGTAGTTGTTTATGAGATTATTTATATTTACTTACGGTTGGTACAAGGCAGACTTGTCATCCTCCGTGTTGTTGTCTGATTCAGCATCTGCATCTTCAGTTGGTGTCAACACATGAGCCACTTCCACTTGGCTGAAATATCATACAGATAAACAAAAACAATTATATTATAATATATTACAATCAAACATAATTGGACAACAGTTATAATGAGTTGAAATATGATGTAACTTGCATATATATTATTTTATCAGTGTAAGAAATAGCTTACACAGGTGCTTGTTTGACTTCTGGCTTGTTCTTAACAATATGACCCGTTTCTTCAAGCTTCTGGATCAGGAGTTGGAGTCTGTCTTGTTGTATAACAATACAGCTCAGTAAGCTGTAGTCAAAGATCCTGCCTTTGCAAAGATGCTCTATCATGGAATCTCGGGCAGCGGCGACTTCTTGAACAATCTCTTGTTTTGTTTTTAACTTCATGCACACTCTGCTGAGGTGTCGAGAGAGGGTGTCCTGGTTCTTCAAGCAAAATCTGCAGACAAGAGGGATCCTTCTTTGTTTTCTGTAAGACAGTAAATGCACAGTAAGTACATGTAATGAAGTTACTAGCAGTATGTCAATACTTACACACCTATTATTACTGGTGCTAGCAGAGCTACTGCTAACATTAATAACAGCAACGTTACTGTGGTTTAATTGTGTTTCTGGCCTCAAAGCTTATAATGCTCACACAAAAGCACCTCAAATTTAGGTCAAGCTTCATTTTGGGCCTACTACTAACATTAATAACAGCAACATACTAACAGTAATATACATGGAATAATTATAGAGGTACATTACCTTGAACCAGTTGCATTTGCAGATGCCATCTTGCTGAAAAATGAAGGAAGTAATAACACAATCGCGAAGAAATCTCTGCAGAATAAGGAAAAAAGCAATAATCCAAAATATCAGCTCCCAGAAGGAAAGAGTGTTGTCGTTGCTCTCAGTTGAATTCTCTTTTCTGAAGTGGAGTATATACTGTTGCCTTGGTCAGTATATATACAATCAGATTGGCCCAACCTCTTTCCACAATAAAATATTCCAGTCAGGCTAGATTTACGCATACGCAAATGAGATGGCTCATTCAGCTTCACACCTCACAATACCTCTGGAGGTCAGATTTCAACCCTGCAGGGTAAACACCGTGCTTTACATTTAACAGACACTCTTACCCAGGCTGACTTAAAGTTAATGGATGCATATATTTTTTGTGTAATTATTTTTTTCATACCTTCCCCCAGTGGGAATCGAACCCACAACCCTTTCATTGCAAACACCATGCTCTACCAACTGAGCTACATCCATGCCACAATTCAGACTACTGCCCATAATAATGCCTATCTAAACCTTTCGGCTTGTGAAAGGTTTAACAATAAATCTTATGTCAAATTCCATTGTAACTAATTGCCATGGGAAAGCAGTCAAGTCAGCCATCCCATTGATAAATTCATCAAAAACAGTCAAAGGACAGAACATTTTAAATGTATTTCTACAGTAGAGTATCCCTGTTACGAACCCCGTGGCTTTAAACGTCTAGGGTGGATGGACATGAGACCCGTAACATAATCCATGCAAATTAGGATGATGACATGGAACAGTGAGAACGAAAAACTACACGACAACCATAAACTACCGTCAAACATAAAATGTTTGTGTGAACACACGGTAAAGGTTTGGGAAAAAGGGCTGAGCAGGAACCAAGAAATGAAACAATAGTGTAAAAAAAACCTAAACTGATATTGCCTGCCTCAAGAACCACTAAGCTACTGCTAATCATACAAAAGTACAGGGGGTGGTCCGCTCAGGTCTAACTAGTGTGTTTAGACAGATTTCTTCCTACGGGTAATGTACGCCCAAGGGCAGCTAGCATAAACTCCCCTTTTCCCAGAAACACACACAGTTACCAAACAGAGTGATCAGCAAATTAGTGAGTACACATTACACCACAGTATCCATACTCACATAGGGAAAATAGTCTCTAACAAAGTTACCAAACAGAGTAACCAGCAACTTGGTGAGTAAACAAAAAACAGGACACCACAGTATCCATACTAACATACGGAAAATAGTCTTCTTCTCAACAAACACAACTGACTGTTTTTTATACAATGTGATGTGTGATTGAAAAACCAGAAACAGTTGGTGCAATGCAGAGGAATGTTCACTGATTGGTCCACCTTAGCAATCAGCAGACACCTCAACGACCACCAATCAGGAACATGCAGGACACCTGTTATTAGGGCAGAAGGAGAGGAAACACAAAAAGACACAGGCTACCTGTATCCGTAACAATCCCAGTAGTGGACTTTATTAGTTAAAGCCATAGTGTACATTTTTGTAACAGGAATGGAATTGACTGAATGATGAATTGATTTAATGGTAAAAGACTGAATTTGACTGTGAGCTGACAGCATGGGAGGAGTTGGAGGTGTGTTTTAGTGGGAGGAGTGTGTTGTGGAAATAGAATGTATTTGACTAGAGGCTGACAGGCAGAGGAAGGGTGGAGGGAGTGTGTCACACCCTGGCTATGGGACTCTAGTTGTTGAGCCAGGGTGTGTTTGTTCTATGTGGTGTGTTTCTATGTTGGGGGTTCTGGTTTGTTGTTTTCTATGTTTGCCTTAGTGACTCCCAATCAGAGGTAACGAGTGTCAGCTGTTGGCTGGTTGTCTCTGATTGGGAGCCATATTTAACTGTCTGTTTTTCACTTTGTGTTTTTTTTTTTTTGTTCCGTGTCGGTATATGTTTACCGTTGGACGTTACGAGTCGTTTATTGTTTTGTTCGTGCTTGATTTACAGTTTTTGCCCATTGCTTACACACTAAAACCGAATGCTTAGACCAAAGCCTCAATACCTAAACTTATTGTAGCATACCTTAAACACAGTGTAACCATAGCTTAAACACAATGTCAACTTTGCACTTTGTTTGTAATTCTGTAACACACTTATTGTGAAACACTACACACGTTTTCTTACATTAGACACGTTGTTCAAAAACAAAATCACCTGTTATCATTGGGAAAACACTCTGTTCAAAATACAAAACACATCTGGCAATTGTATGCACTTACATACACACCTGAAAACACTTGCACAGAAAACAGAACACCAATCAGTCTGAGCCTTAGCACTACAAATAGGCCTCAGGTAAGCCATTTTTAACTTTGCAAGCATGGAGGCAATGAGAGTCAGAGTAAGAGGAGGACAAAGAGAGAGAGGAGTCGGATGAGGAAGAGGACCAGTGCGGAGACGTATATCAGATGACATCAGGGCTACTCTGGTGGACCATGTGATAAATCATGGCCTGTCCATGAGAGAGGCTAGGCAAAGAGTCCACCCTAACCTCAGTCGCTACACAGTAGCATCGATAATAAGGACATTCCGACTGGAGAACAGCTATATCTTCAAGTTTCTACTCCAGACTGTACCTACTGTATGTGTCACATGATTCTGTGTCATATTACAGTATTACTGTACTAACTATACTATACAAAAATGGATAGTACTGTGAAGAACTGTATATTTAAAGGAATACCATTGTGATGTTGCAGTACTGTGTACAGTTTGAAAGTACAGTATGTGAAAAATAACCTAACCAATGACATCTTGTGGTGGCATTTTCTACAGAATGGTTGGACGACCTCCTCAAGGTGGAAGGGAACGGCTCTTCACTCAACAACAAGAGCTTGCCATCATTGAAATGGTGCGAGAAAATAAGGCAATCCGACTTCGTGAGTTGCAACAACGCATAATTGCAAATGGAAATGAATTCAACAATATCAACTGGGTCAGCATTTCTACACTAAGTCGCATCCTACAGAAACATAACTTCAGAATGAAGCAGCTGTACAGGGTGCCATTTGAGAGGAACAGTGTCAGGGTCAAGGACTTGCACCATGATTATGTGCAGGTATGTGTCACTTTACTTAACATACTATATATTGTGATGTGGAAATGAGGGTTTATGCTGCCACCTGCCCTGCCTGTAGCTTGGGTCTATACTCACCCAATCCAGCCCCTACTTGTGTGAAAATATAGACATTGTAGTTCCTGTATGTGTTTTCAGTAACAATATTCAATATTTTCTGTTACAGACGGTTCTGGAGTTTGATGTCACCGAACTGCCGCATTAGTTTATCTACGTGGATGAGGCAGGCTTCAATCTGGCCAAAACCAGGCGTCGGGGCCGTAACGTAGTTGGACAAAGGGCTGTTGTAAATGTCCCTGGGCAGCGTGGCGGAAATATCACCTTGTGAGCTGCAATTAGTGTCGAAGGAGTCCTGCATCATCATGCCACTCTAGCTCCCTACAATACAGGACAGATCATTGCATTTATAGATGCACTACATGCAGTTGTGCAGGAAAAACCTTATGTCAAAACCCACACAAGCCAATCAGACATAGCACTTGGAGATTAACAACTCACATAGGAGTGATTACTGTACTTCTCACATTTTCATCAACTCTGTCTTGTGGTTTTGGCCACAGGTTCTCATCTACATCACAATGGATGTTTTCATTAGCCAAACATCTTGGAAAAAACCTTTGGCCATGGCGAATCCAGGCCTGACACTGGTCTGCCGTGATGTCATTGCATGCGTCTTCCATGGCCTGGTGAAGAGTGACTTGTTCATGAGGGTGCCTATCATAAACCTCCCATCTCCATGTGAAGAACAATTCCTCAATCGGGTTAAGGAAAAGAGAGTATGGGGTAAATACAGGGTGGTAAATTGTGCATGGGCCTGAAACCATGCTTGCATCATATGAGTATGGTGGAACCTGACATTATCCCACATAATGACATAGGTCACACCACCAGCTCTACAGGCCTGATCGAGCTCATCAAGGAAGGTTACAAGGGGACCATAGAAACGGTGTCTGATAAAGAATGATGATGAAATATTTCATCCATAGATAATGTAGTCTAATTGGTTCCTCAAGTTGAGGGTGAAAATAAAAAATGCAGGTTTTATTTTTTCCCTTGGGGTCCCCCCCCCCAACCCGGCCATGGACCCCCAGCACGTCCATGTGTGAGTCAGGAGCCAACCCCTGGTTCTCCTAGTGAAAACCGTCCGATTACATGGTGAACGGTTAAGGGGGTTTTGCCCCCACCTTGGGGTCCCCCCCCCAACCCGGCCATGGGCACTCAGCACGCCCATGTGTGAGTCAGGAGCCACCCCCTTGTTCTCCTAGTGAAAACCGTCCTAAAATGACAGGTGGCGGCCCCTTTTGGTCCAATCCGGGTGGGGGGGTTTGCCCCCCCTTGGGGTCCCCCCCCAACCCGGCCATTGGCACCCAGCACGCCCATTTGTGAGTCAGGAGCCATCCCCTGTTTCTCATAGTGAAAACCGTCCTAAAATGACAGGTGGCGCCCCCTTGTGGACGATTCCGGGTGGGCCCCGCCCTTGGGGGTCTCCCCCAAGCCAGCCATGGGCACCAACCCGCCCATGTATGACTGAAGGAGCCCTACTCTAGTTTAATTAGTGAAATCCGTCCTAAAATGCGAATTCGCGCCACCCCATGGCTGAAAATCAGCTAGGGGCAGTGTACCCACACCCCCCCCCACCCCCCACCTCCAACCCCCAAACCCCTTGGTGTCTCCACCAAGACAGATATGAGCACCCATCCTGGGCATGTGTGACTGAAGGAGCCCTCCTCTGGTTCTCCAAGTGAAATCCGTCCTAAAATGTGAAACGGCGCCACCCCATGGCCGAAAATCAACTGGGGGGCAGTGCACCCACACCCCACCCACCCCCACCCCCAACCCCCTTGGTGTCTCCACCAAGACAGACATGAGCACCCATCCTGGGCATGTGTGACTGAAGGAGCCCTCCTCTGGTTCTCCTAGTGAAATCCGTCCTAAAATGCGAAATGGCGCCACCCCATGGCCGAAAATAAGCTGGGGGGCAGTGCACCCCCACCCCCAACACCCCCCATCCCCAACACACAAGCCCCTTGGGGTCTCCCCCAAGCTGGACATGAGCACCCATCCTGGGCATGTGTGACTGAAGGAGCCCTCCCCTGGTTCTCCTAGTGAAAACCGTTGGGATATCATGTGGGGGTGTCTGACCCTCCACCCCAATCCGACCAAGTGCACCCATGTCGGCCTTGTGTGTCTCAGGAGCCAGTCCCTGGTTCTCCTAGTGAAAACCGGAGGGTTACCATGTGGGGGTGTCTGACCCTCCACTCCAATCCGACCAAGAGCACCCATTTCGGCCTTGTGTGACTCAGGAGCCGGTCCCTGGTTCTCCTAGTGAAAACCGGAGGGTTACCATGTGGGGTGTCTGACCCTCCACCCCAATCCGACCAAGAGCACCCATTTTAGCCACGTGTGAGTCAGGAGCCATCCCCTCGTTCTCCTAGTGAAAACCATCCGATTTCCAGGTGAACGGTTAAGTGGGGTTTGCCCCCCCTTGGGGGTCCCCCCCCAAGCCGGCCATGGGCACCCAGCACGTCCATGTGTGAGTCAGGAGCTATCCCCTGGTTCTCATAGTGTAAACCGTCCTAAAATGACAGGTGGCGCCCCCTTGTGGACGAATCCGGGTGGGGGGGTGGGGCCCCCCATTGGGGTCTCCCCCAAGCCGGCCATGGGCACCCAGCACGTCCATTTGTGAGTCAGGAGCCATCCCCTGGTTCTCATAGTGTAAACCGTCCTAAAATGACAGGTGGCGCCCCCTTGTGGACGAATCCGGATGGGCCCCCCCCTTGGGGGTCTCCCCCAAGCCAGCCATGGGCACCCACCCGCCCATGTATGACTGAAGGAGCCCTACTCTAGTTTAATTAGTGAAATCTGTCCTAAAATGCGAATTGGCGCCACCCCATGTACGAAAATCAGCTGGGGGGTAGTGCACCCCCACCCCAAACACCCCCCACCCCCAAGCCCCTCGGGGTCTCCCCCAAGCCAGACATGAGCACCCGTCCTGGGCATGTGTGACTGAAGGAGCCCTCCTCTGGTTCTCCTAGTGAAAACCGTCCTAAAATGACAGGTGGCGCCCCCTTGTGGACGGATCCGGGTGGGGGGGCCCCCCTTGGGGGTCTCGGGTCTCCCCTAAGCCAGACATGGGCACCCACCCGCCCATGTATGACTGAAGGAGCCCTACTCTAGTTTAATTAATGAAATCTGTCCTAAAATGCGAATTGGCGCCACCCCATGGCCGAAAATCAGCTGGGGGGCAGTGCACCCCCACCCCCAACACCCCCCATCCCCAACACACAAGCCCCTTGGGGTCTCCCCCAAGCCGGACATGAGAACTCATCCTGGGCATGTGTGACTGAAGGAGCCCTCCCCTGGTTCTCCTAGTGAAAACCGTCGGGATACCATGTCCAATTGGAAGTGGGGTGTCTGACCCAACACCCCAATCCGACTAAAAGCACCCATTTCGGCCTTCTGTGACTCAGGAGCCGGTCCCTGGTTCTCCTAGTGAAAACCGGAGGGTTAGCATGTGGGGTGTCTGACCCTCCACCCCAATCCGACCAAGAGCACCCATTTCGGCCATGTGTGAGTCAGGAGCCATCCCCTGGTTCTCCTAGTGAAAACCATCCGATTTCCAGATGAACGGTTAAGTGGGGTTTGCCCCCCCTTGGGGGTCCCCCCCAACCCGGCCATGGACCCCCAGCACGCCCATGTGTATGTCAGGAGCCATCCCCTGGTTCTCCTAGTGAAAACCATCCGATTTCCAGATGAACGGTTAAGTGGGGTTTGCCCCCCCTTGGGGGTCCCCCCCAACCCGGCCATGGACCCCCAGCACGCCCATGTGTATGTCAGGAGCCACCCCCTGGTTCTCCTAGTGAAAACCGTCCTATGGTGACAGGTGGCGCCCCCTTGTGGTCGAATCCGGGGGGGGGGGGGGGGTTTGCCCCCCCTTGGGGTCCCCCCCCAACCCGGCCATGGGCACCCAGCACGTCCATGTGTGAGTTAGGAGCCATCCCCTGGTTCTCCTAGTGAAAACCATCCTAAAATGACAGGTGGCGCCCACTTGTAGACGAATCCGGGTGGGGGGGGCCCCCCTTGGGGGTCTCGGGTCTCCCCCAAGCCAGCAATTGGCACCCACCCGCCCATGTATGACTGAAGGAGCCCTACTCTAGTTTATTAGTAAAATCCATCCAAAAATGCGAATTGGCGCCACCCCATGGCCGAAAATCAGCTGGGGGGTAGTGCACCCCCACCCCAAACACCCCACACCCCCAAGCCCCTCGGGGTCTCCCCCCAACCCGGCCATGGGCACCCAGCACGTCCATGTGTGAGTCAGGAGCCATCCCCTGGTTCTCATAGTGAACCCCATTCCACAAAAAATATTCCATTCAGGCTAGATTTACGCATACGCAAATGAGATGGCTCATTCAGCTTCACACCTCACAATACCTCTGGAGGTCTGATTTCAACCCTGCAGGGTAAACACCGTGCTTTACATTTAACAGACACTCTTACCCTGGCTGACTTAAAGTTAATGGATGCATATATTTTTTGTGTAATAATTTTTTTCATACCTTCCCCCAGTGGGAATCGAACCCACAACCCTTTCATTGCAAACACCATGCTCTACCAACTGAGCTACATCCATGCCACAATTCAGACTACTGCCCATAATAATTCCTATCTAAACATTTCGGCTTGTGAAAGGTTTAACAATAAATCCTATGTCAAATTCCATTGTAACTAATTGCCATGGGAAAGCAGTCAAGTCAGCCATCCCATTGATAAATTCATCAAAAACAGTCAAAGGACAGAACATTTTAAATGTATTTCTACAGTAGAGTATCCCTGTTACGAACCCCGTGGCTTTAAACGTCTAGGGTGGATGGACATGAGACCCGTAACATAATCCATGCAAATTAGGATGATGACATGGAACAGTGAGAACGAAAAACTACACGACAACCATAAACTACCGTCAAACATAAAATGTTTGTGTGAACACACGGTAAAGGTTTGGGAAAAAGGGCTGAGCAGGAACCAAGAAATGAAACAATAGTGTAAAAAAAACCTAAACTGATATTGCCTGCCTCAAGAACCGCTAAGCTACTGCTAATCATACAAAAGTACAGGGGGTGGTCCGCTCAGGTCTAACTAGTGTGTTTAGACAGATTTCTTCCTACGGGTAATGTACGCCCAAGGGCAGCTAGCTTAAACTCCCCTTTTCCCAGAAACACACACAGTTACCAAACAGAGTGATCCGCAAATTAGTGAGTACACAATACACCACAGTATCCATACTCACATAGGGAAAATAGTCTCTAACAAAGTTACCAGCAACTTGGTGAGTAAACAAAAAACAGGACAACACAGTATCCATACTCACATACGGAAAATAGTCTTCTTCTCAACAAACACAACTGACTGTTTTTTATACAATGTGATGTGTGATTGAAAAACCAGAAACAGTTGGTGCAATGCAGAGGAATGTTCACTGATTGGTCCACCTTAGCAATCAGCAGACACCTCAACGACCACCAATCAGGAACATACAGGACACCTGTTATTAGGGCAGAAGGAGAGGAAACACAAAAAGACACAGGATACCTGTATCCGTAACAATCCCAGTAGTGGACTTTATTAGTTAAAGAAATAGTGTACATTTTTGTAACAGGAATGGAATTGACTGAATGATGAATTGATTTAATGGTAAAAGACTGAATTTGACTGTGAGCTGACAGCATGGGAGGAGTTGGAGGTGTGTTTTAGTGGGAGGAGTGTGTTGTGGAAATAGAATGTATTTGACTAGAGGCTGACAGGCAGAGGAAGGGTGGAGGGAGTGTGTCACACCCTGGCTATGGGACTCTAGTTGTTGAGCCAGGGTGTGTTTGTTCTATGTGGTGTGTTTCTATGTTGGGGGTTCTGGTTTGTTGTTTTCTATGTTTGCCTTAGTGACTCCCAATCAGAGGCAACGAGTGTCAGCTGTTGGCTGGTTGTCTCTGATTGGGAGCCATATTTAACTGTCTGTTTTTCACTTTGTGTTTTTTTTTTTTTTTTGTTCCGTGTCGGTATATGTTTACCGTTGGACGTTACGAGTCGTTTATTGTTTTGTTCGTGCTTGATTTACAGTTTTTGCCCATTGCTTACACACTAAAACCGAATGCTTACACCAAAGCCTCAATACCTAAACTTCTTGTAGCATACCTTAAACACAGTGTAACCATAGCTTAAACACAATGTCAACTTTGCGGTTTCTGTAATTCTGCATGAACCAATTAGACTACATTATCTATGGATGTAATATTTCATCATCATTCTTTATCAGACACCGTTTCTATGGACCCCTTGTAACCTTCCTTGATGAGCTCGATCAGGTCTGTAGAGCTGATGGCGTGACCTATGTCATTGTGTGTGATAATGTCAGGTTCCACCATGCTCATATGATGCAAGCATGGTTTCAGGCCCATGTACAATTGACCACCCAGTATTTACCCCCATACTCTCCTTTCCTTAACCCGATTGAGGAATTTTTCTCCACATGGAGATGGAAGGTTTATGATAGGCGCCCTCATGAACAAGTCACTCTTCTCCAGGCCATGGATGACGCATGCAATGACATCACGGCAGACCAGTGTCAGGCCTGGATTCGCCATGGCCAAAGGTTTTTTCCAAGATGTTTGGCTAATGAAAACATCCATTGTGATGTAGATGAGAACCTGTGGCCAAAACCACAAGACAGAGTTGATGAAAATGTAGAAGTACAGTAATCACTCCTATGTTTTGCTTTTTACAGTACAAGCAAGCAAGTTTGTTTTACAGTACTGTATTGTTTTTCATCAATATATTTCAGATTTTGTTCAATGATTCCACTGTGTCTGTGGTATTCTCTCTACTACTGCAGTACTTTTACAGGGATGTATTTACATGTAGTACCATAATGAAACATGTATCACCTATTTTGTACTACAATATTTAATGATTGTACGAACAATGACACAGTGAAACTATTGGTTGCTTGTGTGTGGGTGATCTAAATTAACGTTTCATTGGTATTTCACAATACATTTGTATTTTGAATCAATGATTGTGCAAGTGTAAGATTTATTTAAAGATATGAATGCACAATGCAATGTTTTGAACATTGGACAGCCTGTGTTACAAGTGATGACCGTTTTGAGTTTTGTGTCTAGAGTTTTGAAAAATGACGTCAAGGTTCTGAAATTAGTGCCAAAGTGATTGTAAAAAACTGTAACAATCACCCATATTAGCAAACTTATTTCATTTCAAACATCACATTTCTCTAGTATAGGCGACGATATCAGCAAAATGCTTTTGATAAGTGATCGGTATGGTAGGTGTCGATCATTTCTGTTTTTCATCCCAGTTCTACTACTTACTGTGAGGATGCTATGAGGATTATTGTGTGTGTGTGTTTGTGTGTTTGTGTGTGTGTGTCTGTGTGTGAGTGTTTGTGTGTGTGTGCGTGTGTGTGTGACAAACCAGTATCTTTGATGAGGGGCCAGGTGCTGATCTGGCAAAGACCTCACCTCCAGCTTCACACCTCACAACACCTCTGGAGGTCAGATTTAAACCCTGCAGGGTAAACACCATGCTTTACATTTAACAGACACTCTTACCCAGGCTGACTTAAAGTTAATGGATGCATATATGTTTTGTGTAATTATTTTTTTCATACCTTCCCCCAGTGGGAATTGAACCCACAACCCTGGCATTGCAAACACCATGCTCTACCAACTGAGCTACATCCATGCCACAATTCAGACTACTGCCCATAATAATTCCTATCTAAACCTTTCGGCTTGTGAAACCCCCAGACAGAGGTGTGAAATTCCTCAACTTGAGGAGCTTCAAACATCAGAACAATGGCCTGACAACACCTGAGACATTTTTTAGGAAGATGGCATCTGCCATAGACAAGGGTGAAAATAAAAACAACATGCAGGTTTTCTTTTAAATGTGTTGTTTATTTTAAAGTGCAGATACCCAAAACTGAAATTTAAGTTGAACATGCATCGCTAAATATATTACAAAATTACAGATGTACATTTTAAAAAGGGGTTTAAGGATATTTTTGAGTCCCATCAGCTATTGGTGATTTCGTGCTGACTGGCCTAGCTGTCAAGCCATTCCAAAATCTTATCCTTCTACACCAAAATATTTTCTTGACACTCCATAGTCAAACAACAGTTCTTCCTGTACCGGAATGTCTCGTTGGGCAATGAAAAGGATGCAATGGCCTAGGCGACAACACCTTGGGTGGGTAATTGTCTTCAAAATGAATGTTCATATATAACATGCCATTCCCCATGCATTATGTTGTTGGGTCAGGGAGGAGGGAGGTTGAAATGCTGGGAAAAACAACTCCACAGAAGATCCACACAGCATTTAAACATTTCTCAAATTAAAGTAACAGCATTAGAATATATATAGGGTTGCCTAATCACACATTTGACATTTTGGAAGGATTTAACCTATTTGAAAAAAGTTGAAAGGCAACGTGGATCTACTGTGGAGTAGTTCTTCCCAGCACTTCAACCAAATCAGATTTATATTACATATTGCCTGGTGTGATTTAAAATTTTAAGAAAGCTCTAATCTTTACCCAAATGGTCTCAAATTAAAGGCCTGTTGGTAATTTCAGTGGAACCATCCAACCCAAGTAGCTATTCAACCTCAAAACTACCTGGTTTTGCTGTACATTCAAAACAGCAGTATAATGTGAAACTTCTTGTGGGCATTTAACAATGACAGAAAATCTTTTCCCAACTGGTCTCAAATGAGCTGTACTCTCAGGCCCATGTGATAAAGGGTTTTACTAGGTAGGGAGTGTAGAACAAGATGCATGGAGTTCCAGAGGTCACAAGATCAATGTGGGCCTGCATGGATGTCAGCAGGGCATGAGGGAGAAACCCCCAAGTGAAAAGGTGTGTCTGTGTGTGTCTGTGTGAGTGAGTGAACCTGTCCTACAGGGGGCCAGAGCAGGCAGCCCCTTTCTCCTAGCCTGCTGCACCTCTGGATGACCAGGGAGTGAGCTGTACTCTCAGGCCCATGGGTGAGAGTGTTTTAATAGGCAGAGAGTGTTTAAATAGAGGCATGGAGGTCCATGGAGTGAGCTGTACTCTCAGACCCATGGGAGATGTCCTTTACTAGGCAGGGAGTGTAGAACAAGATGCATGGTGCTCCAGAGGTCACAAGGTCAATGTGGGCCTGCATGGATGTCAGCAAAAATACCTGTGGGAGTTTCAAAATGACAGAAAGCTCTAATCTTTTCCCAAATGGTCTCAAATTATAGGCCTGATCACCCTGGACTGATGCCTGTTGGTAATTTCAGTAGAACCAATCAACTCAAGTAGCTATTCAACCTCAAAATGACCTGGTTTTGCTGTACATTCAAAATAGCAGTATAGTGCAAAACTGACTGTGTGCGTTTCAAAATGACAGAAAGCTCTAATCTTTTCCCAAATGGTCTCAAATTATAGGCCTGATCACCCTGGACCAATGGGAGAAGGCACAAGTGAATAGGTGTGTCTGTGTGAGTGAGTGAACCTGTCCACAGGGGGGCAGAGCAGGCAGCCCCTAGGAGCTGTTCTCCTAGTGAAAACCATCCGATTTCCAGGTGAACGGTTAAGGGGGGTTTTCCCCCACCTTGGGGTCCCCCCCCCAACCCGGCCATGGGCACTCAGCACGCCCATGTGTGAGTCAGGAGCCACCCCCTTGTTCTCCAAGTGAAAACCATCTTAAATGACAGGTGGCGGCCCCATTTGGTCGAATCCGGGTGGGGGGGTTTGCCCCCCCTTGGGGTCCCCCCCCAACCCGGCCATTGGCACCCAGCACGCCCATTTGTGATTCAGTAGCCATCCCCTGGTTCTCCTAGTGAAAACCGTCCTAAAATGACAGGTGGCGGCCCCTTTTGGACGATTCCGGGTGGGCCCCGCCCTTGGGGGTCTCCCCCAAGCCAGCCATGGGCACCAACCCGCCCATGTATGACTGAAGGAGCCCTACTCTAGTTTAATTAGTGAAATCCGTCCTAAAATGCGAATTCGCGCCACCCCATGGCTGAAAATCAGCTGGGGGGCAGTGCACCCACACCCCCACCACCCCCAACCCCCAAACCCCTTGGTGTCTCCACCAAGACAGATATGAGCACCCATCCTGGGCATGTGTGACTGAAGGAGCCCTCCTCTGGTTCTCCAAGTGAAATCCGTCCTAAAATGTGAAACGGCGCCACCCCATGGCCGAAAATCAACTGGGGGGCAGTGCACCCCCCCCATCCCCAACACACAAGCCCCTTGGGGTCTCCCCCAAGCTGGACATGAGCACCCATCCTGGGCATGTGTGACTGAAGGAGCCCTCCCCTGGTTCTCCTAGTGAAAACCGTTGGGATATCATGTGGGGGTGTCTGACCCTCCACCCCAATCCGACCAAGTGCACCCATGTCGGCCTTGTGTGTCTCAGGAGCCAGTCCCTGGTTCTCCTAGTGAAAACCGGAGGGTTACCATATGGGGGTGTCTGACCCTCCACTCCAATCCGACCAAGAGCACCCATTTCGGCCTTGTGTGACTCAGGAGCAGGTCCCTGGTTCTCCTAGTGAAAACCGGAGGGTTACCATGTGGGGTGTCTGACCCTCCACCCCAATCCGACCAAGAGCACCCATTTCGGCCTTCTGAGACTCAGGAGCCGGTCCCTGGTTCTCCTAGTGAAAACCGGAGGGTTACCATGTGGGGTGTCTGACCCTCCACCCCAATCCGACCAAGAGCACCCATTTTAGCCATGTGTGAGTCAGGAGCCATCCCCTCGTTCTCCTAGTGAAAACCATCCGATTTCCAGGTGAACGGTTAAGTGGGGTTTGCCCCCCCTTGGGGGTCCCCCCCCAACCCGGCCATGGACCCCAGCACGCCCATGTGTGAGTCAGGAGCCATCCCCTGGTTCTCCTAGTGAAAACTGTCCTAAAATGACAGGTGGCGCCCCCTTGTGGTCGAATCCGGGTGGGGGGGTTTGCCCCCCCTAGGGGTCCCCCCCCAACCCGGCCATGGGCACCCAGCACGCCCATGTGTGAGTCAGGAGCCATCCCCTGGTTCTCCTAGTGAAAACCGTCCTAAAATGACAGGTGGCGCCCCCTTGTGGACGAATCCGGGTAGGGGGGGGGGGGGGGCCTTTGGGTCTCAGACATGGGCACCCACCCGCCCACGTATGACTGAAGGAGCCCTACTCTAGTTTATTAGTGAAATCCGTCCTAAAATGTGAATTGGCGCCACCCCATGGCCGAAAATCAGCTGGGGGGATGTGCACCCCCACCCCAAACACCCCACACCCCCAACCCCCAAGCGCCTCGGGGTCTCCCCCAAGCCAGACATGAGCACCCATCCTGGGCATGTGTGACTGAAGGAGCCCTCCTCTGGCTCTCCTAGTGGAAACCGTCCTAAAATGACAGGTGGCGCCCCCTTGTGGACGAATCCGGGTGGAGGGGGGTTGGGGCCCCCCCTTGGGGTCTCCCCCAAGCCGGCCATGGGCACCCAGCACGACCATGTGTGAGTCAGGAGCCATCCCCTGGTTCTCATAGTGTAAACCGTCCTAAAATGACAGGTGGCGCCCCCTTGTGGACGAATCCGGGTGGGGGGGTGGGGCCCCCCATTGGGGTCTCCCCCAAGCCGGCCATGGGCACCCAGCACGTCCATGTGTGAGTCAGGAGCCATCCCCTGGTTCTCATAGTGTAAACCGTCCTAAAATGACAGGTGGCGCCCCCTTGTGGACGAATCCGGATGGGCCCCCCCCTTGGGGGTCTCCCCCAAGCCAGCCATGGGCACCCAACCGCCCATGTATGACTGAAGGAGCCCTACTCTAGTTTAATTAGTGAAATCTGTCCTAAAATGCGAATTGGCGCCACCCCATGGCCGAAAATCAGCTGGGGGGTAGTGCACCCCCACCCCAAACACCCCCCACCCCCAACCCCCAAGCCCCTCGGGGTCTCCCCCAAGCCAGACATGAGCACCCGTCCTGGGCATGTGTGACTGAAGGAGCCCTCCTCTGGTTCTCCTAGTGAAAACCGTCCTAAAATGACAGGTGGCGCCCCCTTGTGGACGGATCCGGGTGGGGGGGGGCCCCCCTTGGGGGTCTCGGGTCTCCCCCAAGCCAGACATGGGCACCCACCCGCCCATGTATGACTGAAGGAGCCCTACTCTAGTTTATCAGTGAAATCCGTCCTAAAATGGGAATTGGCGCCACCCCATGGCCGAAAATCAGCTGGGTGGTAGTGCACCCCCACCCCAATCACCCCACACCCCCAACCCCCAAGCCCAACGGGGTCTCCCCCAAGCCAGACATGAGCACCCATCCTGGGCATGTGTGACTGAAGGAGCCCTCCTCTGGTTCTCCTAGTGTAAACCGTCCTAAAATGACGGGTGGTGCCCCCTTGTGGACGAATCTGGGTGGAGGGGGGTTGGGGCCCCCCCTTGGGGTCTCCCCCAAGCCGGCCATGGGCACCCAGCACAACCATGTGTGAGTCAGGAGCCATCCCCTGGTTCTCATAGTGAAAACCGTCCTAAAATGACAGGTGGCGCCCCCTTGTGGACGAATCCGGGTGGTGGGGGGGGGGGGGGGGGGGGGGCCTTTGGGTCTCCCCCAATCCGGCCATGGGCACCCAGCACGTCCATGTGTGAGTCAGGAGCCATCCCCTGGTTCTCATAGTGTAAACCGTCCTAAAATGACAGGTGGCGCCCCCTTGTGGACGAATCCGGGTGGGGGGGGTGGGGCCCCCCCTTTGGGTCTCCCCCAAGCCGGCCATGGGCATTCAGCACGTCCATGTGTGAGTCAGGAGCCATCCCCTGGTTCTCATAGTGTAAACCGTCCTAAAATGACAGGTGGCGCCCCCTTGTGGACGAATCCGGGTGGGGGGGGTGGGGCCCCCCCTTTGGGTCTCCCCCAAGCCGGCCATGGGCATTCAGCACGTCCATGTGTGAGTCAGGAGCCATCCCCTGGTTCTCATAGTGTAAATCGTCCTAAAATGACAGGTGGCGCCCCCTTGTGGACGAATCCGGGTGGGCCCCCCCCTTGGGGGTCTCCCCCAAGCCAGCCATGGGCACCCAACCGCCCATGAATGACTGAAGGAGCCCTACTCTAGTTTAATTAGTGAAATCTGTCCTAAAATGCGAATTGGCGCCACCCCATGGCCGAAAATCAGCTGGGGGATAGTGCACCCCCACCCCAAACTCCCCCCACCCCCAACCCCCAAGCCCCTCGGGGTCATCCCCCAAGCCAGACATGAGCACCCATCCTGGGCATGTGTGACTGAAGGAGCCCTCCTCTGGTTCTCCTAGTGAAATCCGTTCTAAAATGCGAAATGGCGCCACCCCATGGCCGAAAATCAGCTGGGGGGCAGTGCACCCCCACCCCCAACACCCCCCATCCCCAACACACAAGCCCCTTGGGGTCTCCCCCAAGCCGGACATGAGAACTCATCCTGGGCATGTGTGACTGAAGGAGCCCTCCCCTGGTTCTCCTAGTGAAAACCGTCGGGATACCATGTCCAATTGGAAGTGGGGTGTCTGACCCAACACCCCAATCCGACCAAGAGCACCCATTTCGGCCTTCTGTGACTCAGGAGCAGGTCCCTGGTTCTCCTAGTGAAAACCTGAGGGTTACCATGTGGGGTGTCTGACCCTCCACCCCAATCCGACCAAGAGCACCCATTTCGGCCATGTGTGAGTCAGGAGCCATCCCCTGGTTCTCCTAGTGAAAACCATCCGATTTCCAGATGAACGGTTAAGTGGCGTTTGCCCCCCCTTGGGGGTCCCCCCAAACCCGGCCATGGACCCCCAGCACACCCATGTGTGAGTAAGGAGCCATCTCCTGGTTTTCCTAGTGAAAACCTTCCTAAAATGACAGGTGGCGCCCCCTTGTGGTCGATCCGGGTTGGGGGGGTTGCCCCCCCTTGGGGTC
>NW_028165147.1:405000-500000 GCF_964263955.1 Coregonus lavaretus
CTATGGGGCGAATGGTATGTAAGGTTATGTTATACCACGGGTCAGGATTGTATGTAAGGTTATGTTATACTATGGGGCTGGATGGTATGTCAGGTTATTTTATACCACAGGGGCTGGATGGTATGTAGGGTTATGTTATACACCAGGGCTGGATGGTATGTAAGGTTATGTTATACCACAGGGCTGGATGGTATGTAGGGTTATGTTATACCACAGGGCTGGATGGTATGTAAGGTTATGTTATACCAAGGGGCTGGATGGTATGTAAGGTTATGTTATACCAAGGGGCTGGATGGTATGTAAGGTTATGTTATACCACAGGGCTTGATGATATGTAAGGTTATGTTATACCACAGGGCTGGATGGTATGTAAGGTTATGTTATACCAAGGGGCTGGATGGTATGTAGGGTTATGTTATACCACAGGGCTGGATGGTATGTAGGGTTATGTTATACCACAGGGCTGGATGGTATGTAAGGTTATGTTATACCAAGGGGCTGGATGGTATGTAGGGTTATGTTATACCAAATAGCTGGATGGTATGTAAGGTTATGTTATACCACAGGGCTGGATGGCATGTAAGGTTATGTTATAGCACGGGACTGGATTGTATGTAAGGTTATGTTATACCACAGGGCTTGATGGCATGTAAGGTTATGTTATACCACAGGGCTGGGTGGTATGTAATGTTATGTTATACCACTGGGGCTGGATGGTATGTAAGGTTATACCACGGATGCTGGGTGGTATGTAATGTTATGTTATATAACAGGGCTGGATTGTATGTAAGTTTATGTTAAACTATGGGGCGAATGGTATGTAAGGTTATGTTATACCACAGGGCTGAATGGTATGTAAGGTTATGTTATACCACGGGGGCTGAATGGTATGTAAGGTTATGTTATACCACAGGGCTGAATGGTATGTAAGGTTATGTTATACCACGGGTCAGGATTGTATGTAAGGTTATGTTATACTATGGGGCTGGATGGTATGTCAGGTTATTTTATACCACAGGGGCTGGATGGTATGTAGGGTTATGTTATACACCAGGGCTGGATGGTATGTAAGGTTATGTTATACCACAGGGCTGGATGGTATTTAGGGTTATGTTATACCACAGGGCTGGATGGTATGTAAGGTTATGTTATACCAAGGGGCTGGATGGTATGTAAGGTTATGTTATACCAAGGGGCTGGATGGTATGTAAGGTTATGTTATACCACAGGGCTTGATGATATGTAAGGTTATGTTATACCACAGGGCTTGATGGCATGTAAGGTTATGTTATACCACAGGGCTGGATGGTATGTAGGGTTATGTTATACCACAGGGCTTGATGGCATGTAAGGTTATGTTATACCACAGGGGCTGGATGGTATGTAGGGTTATGTTATACTACAGGGCTGGGTGGTATGTAAGGTTATGTTATACCACAGGATTGGATGGTATGTAAGGTTATGTTATACCACAGGGCTGGGTGGTATGTAATGTTAAGTTATACCACATGGCTGGATGGTATGTAAGGTTATGTTATAGCACGGGGCTGGATTGTATGTAAGGTTATGTTATACCACAGGGCTGGGTGGTATGTAATGTTATGTTATACCACATGGCTGGATGGTATGTAAGGTTATGTTATAGCACGGGGCTGGATTGTATGTAAGGTTATGTTATACCACAGGGCTGGGTGGTATGTAATGTTATGTTATACCACATGGCTGGATGGTATGTAAGGTTATGTTATACCACAGGGGCTGGATGGTATGTAGGGTTATGTTATACCACGGGTCAGGATGGTATGTAAGGTTATACCACGGGGGCTGGGTGGTATGTAATGTTATGTTATATAACAGGGCTGGATTGTATGTAAGTTTATGTTAAACTATGGGGCGGATGGTATATAAGGTTATGTTATACCACAGGATTGGATGGTATGTAGGGTTATGTTATAGCACGGGGCTGGATGGTATGTAAGGTTATACCACGGGGGCTGGGTGGTATGTAATGTTATGTTATATAACAGGGCTGGATTGTATGTAAGTTTATGTTAAACTATGGGGCGAATGGTATGTAAGGTTATGTTATACCACAGGGCTGAATGGTATGTAAGGTTATGTTATACTATTGGGCTGGATGGTATGTCAGGTTATTTTATACCACAGGGGCTGGATGGTATGTAGGGTTATGTTATACACCAGGGCTGGATGGTATGTAAGGTTATGTTATACCACAGGGCTGGATGGTATGTCAGGTAATTTTATACCACAGGGGCTGGATGGTATGTAGGGTTATGTTATACACCAGGGCTGGATGGTATGTAAGGTTATGTTATACCACAGGGCTGGATGGTATGTAGGGTTATGTTATACCACAGGGCTGGATGGTATGTAGGGTTATGTTATACCACAGGGCTGGATGGTATGTAAGGTTATATTATACCACAGGGCTTGATGATATGTAAGGTTATGTTATACCACAGGGCTTGATGGCATGTAAGGTTATGTTATACCACAGGGCTGGATGGTATGTAAGGTTATGTTATACCACGGGGGCTGGATGGTATGTAATGTTATGTTATGCCACATGGCTGGGTGGTATGTAAGGTTATGTTATACCACGGGTCAGGATGGTATGTATTTGTTTTCAATAAACATTGGAGAAGAAAAATAGTTTACATGTTGTCGACAATCTAAGCCAACCCCATCTGTTTTGACTCATAGTTGCGCACACGTCGGTTTTGTTGCTAAGTAACCAACCCATCTATAGCAGGGGTGTCAGACTGACTAATGGTTTTAGTTATTTCCTTTCAATTCATTTCAATTAAAACCTAGACAACCAGGTGAGGGCAGTTTCTAACTAATCAATTAAAACCTAGACAACCAGGTGAGGGCAGTTTCTAACTAATCAATTAAAACCTAGACAACCAGGTGAGGGCAGTTTCTAACTAATCAATTAAAACCTAGACAACCAGGTGAGGGCAGTTTCTAACTAATCAATTAAATCCTAGACAACCTGGTGAGGGCAGTTTCTAACAAATCAATTAAAACCTAGACAACCAGGTGAGGGCAGTTTCTAACTAATCAATTAAAACCTAGACAACCTGGTGAGGGCAGTTTCTAACTAATCAATGATGTTAATTGATCAATAAAGGACAAGGAAGGAGCTAAAACCTGCAGAGCTAAAAGAGTTTAACACCCGTCCTATAGATACAGTATAGCTATGTTTCATACAGCCAGAAGAGGGCACCAAAGACAAACACTGGGGACTGTGTCCCTGCCAGACACCAGAACCAGCTAGAGTACTGGAGCCAACGGAGAGAGGGACGATGAAAAGAAAGATGGAGAGAGAGAGAGAGAGAGATGGGGAAAGAGAGAGAGAGAGAGAGAGAGAGAGAGAGAGAGAGAGAGAGAGAGAGAGAGAGAGAGAGAGAGAGAGAGAGAGAGAGAGAGAGAGAGAGAGAGAGAGAGAGAGAGAGAAGAGAGAGAGAGAGAGAGAGAGAGAGAGAGAGAGATAGAGAGAGAGAGAGAGAGAGAGAGAGAGAGAGAGTCATCACTTGTAACACAGGCTGTCCAATGTTCAAAACATTGAATTGTGCATTCATATCTTTAAATAAATCTTACACTTGCACAATCATTGATTCAAAATACAAATTTATTGTGAAATACCAATGAAACTTTAATTTAGATCACCCACACACAAGCAACCGATAGTTTCACTGTGTCATTGTTCGTACAATCATTACAGTTTTTGCCCATAGCATCGATAATAAGGACATTCCGACTGGAGAACAGCTATATCTTCAAGTTTCTACTCCAGACTGTACCTACTGTATGTGTCACATGATTCTGTATCATATTACAGTATTACTGTACTAACTATACTATACAAAAATGGATAGTACTGTGAAGAACTGTATATGTAAAGGAATACCATTGTGATGTTGCAGTACTGTGTACAGTTTGAAAGTACAGTATGTGAAAAATAACCCAACCAATGACATCTTGTGATGGCATTTTCTACAGAATGGTTGGACGATCTCCTCAAGGTGGAAGGGAACGGCTCTTCACTCAACAACAAGAGCTTGCCATCATTGAAATGGTCCGAGAAAATAATGCAATCCGACTTCGTGAGTTGCAACAACGCATAATTGCAAATGGAAATTAATTCAACAATATCAACAGGGTCAGCATTTCTACACTAAGTCGCATCCTACAGAAACATAACTTCAGAATGAAGCAGCTGTACAGGGTGCCATTTGAGAGGAACAGTGTCAGGGTCAAGGACTTGCACCATGATTATGTGCAGGTATGTGTCACTTTACTTAACATACTATATATTGTGATGTGGGAATGAGGGTTTATGCTGCCACCTGCCCTGCCTGTAGCTTGTAGTTTTGGTCTATACTCACTCAACCCAGCCCCTACTTGTGTGAAAATATAGACATTGTAGTTCCTGTATGTGTTTTCAGTAACAATATTCAATATTTTCTGTTACAGACGGTTCTGGAGTTTGATGCCGCCGAACTGCCGCATTAGTTCATCTACGTGGATGAGGCAGGCTTCAATCTGGCCAAAACCAGGCGTCGGGGCCGTAACGTAGTTGGACAAAGGGCTGTTGTAAATGTCCCTGGGCAGCGTGGCGGAAATATCACCTTGTGTGCTGCAATTAGTGTCGAAGGAGTCCTGCATCATCATGCCACTCTAGCTCCCTACAATACAGGACAGATCATTGCATTTCTAGATGCACTACAGTTGTGCAGGACAGACCACAGCAGCCCAGGTTTGTTGTCATCTGGGATAATGTTAGTTTCCACCGGGCTGCTCTGGTCTGAGATTGGTTCAACAACCATGATAATTTCACAGTTTTATACCTTTCCCCTTACAGCCCCTTTCTAAATGCAATCGAGGAATTCTTTTCAGCGTGGCGGTGGAAAGTATATGATCGGCAACCACATGCCCGCATGACTCTTCTGCAAGCAATGGAAGAGGCATGTGGAGACATTGAGGTGGGATCAATCCAAGGGTGGATTCGGCACACAAGGCGATATTTTCCCCGATGCCTAGCCCGCGAGGACATTGCCTGTGATGTTGACGAGGTCTTGTGGCCAGATCCGAACAGAAGGCGTGATCCATAATCCCCCCCGCCCCCCACCACACACACAAAACAAGTATATGTTTTTTCCCCCAATAGCAATTTATCCAGTAATTGTTTTGTTTTTTTACTTTTGTTTTGTTGCTAAAATTGATGTTAATAATTTCTGTAAGAATGTTTGTTTTTTTGTAAAAACTTTTTTGTAAATACTGTTTGATTACTGCAGAAATTCTACTTTTGAGTTTTACAGAAGACATTGACAATAAAAATAGAAACACGAAGACTGCAGTGTTTTATATAAAGCCCATCAGTGTGTTTCTGGTGATATGAAAGTGTAATTCAAATGTTGCTTGTGTGTATGGTTTTGTTGCAAGAATTTCATTTGTAGAAAGGAGTGTTAAGTTTTGATGGCAGTGTTTCATTTTGGCATATATGTGAGTTGTTAATCTCCAAGTGCTATGTCTGATTGGCTTGTGTGTTGAGTTTTGACATGAGCCAAATTCTGCAAAAAGTGTGTAAGCAATAGGCAAAAACTGTAAATATTGTAGTACAAAATAGGTGATACATGTTTCATTGTGGTACTACATGTAAATACATCCCTGTAAAAGTACTGCAGAAGTAGAGAGAATACTACAGACACAGTGGAATCATTGAACAAAATCTGAAATATATTGATAAAAAAACAATACAGTACTGTAAAACAGCAAATGCAGTGTTCCTCAACTTGCTTGCTTGTATTGTAAAAAGCTTAACATAGGAGTGATTACTGTACTTGTTCATGAGTGCGCCTAAAATAAAACCTTCCATCTCCATGTGGAGAAAAATTCCTCAATCGGGTTAAGGAAAGGAGAGTATGGGGGTAAATACAGGGTGGTAAATTGTGCATGGGCCTGAAACCATGCTTGCACCATATGAGCATGGTGGAACCTGACATTATCCCACACAATGACATAGGTCACGCCACCAGCTCTACAGGCCTGAACGAGCTCATCAAGGAAGGTTACAAGGGGACCATAGAAACGGTGTCTGATAAAGAATGATGATGAAATATTACATCCCAGATGGCATCTGCCATAGACAAGGGTGGAAATATAAACAATATGCAGGTTCTTTTAAATGTGTTGTTTATTTTAAAGTGCAGATACCCAAAACTGAAACTTAAGTTGAACATATAAATATATTACAAAATTACAGATGTACATTTAAAAAAAGGGGTTTAAGGATATTTTGAGTCCCATCAGCTATTGGTGATTTCGTGCTGACTGGCCTAGCTGTCAAGCCATTCCAAAATCTTATCCTTCTCCACCAAAAGATTTTCTTGACATCCCATAGTCAAACAGTTCTTCCTGCACCGGAATGTCTCGTTGGACAATGAAAAGGATGACGTTCCACACTTTGCCATCCTCTTCAAGTTGCTGAAGCTGAGCTTTAATGTTGCTTCTCTTTCTGGAGTGGTTGATCCTCCGTCCAATTTTGTCCTTCTCTGGGTGGCAAGGGCAGGGCACAGTCTTGGCATCTATGCAGCACATTTTCCCTGATACATCCCTGTAGAAATATAGGTACCCCATCTCGTCTTCATCTGTTGCTGCCAAAAGCTCTTTCCCCTGCTTCCCTGAGAGTGGGAGACCGTGGTAGTCACAGACGACTTCCCCTTCAGCAAATTTCCGTAACGAAGGACATCCTCCACCTTCACTTTGTTCTTCTCCCAGTTCTGCCGTTTAATGTATTTCTCTGCTTTTCTGGCAGTGGGTTCTCTTCTGGGGAAGTGAGCTGTAACAATGCAAAGACAAAAATACATGTGTTATTATTCATGTCATTTACTCAATAGCAGAAGCCCTTATCCAGGACTACTTACAGTCGTAGTTATGTGACCATAAATCAAGTACATTCTCGTAATACCTAATATGTTAAAATTGTATTCAGTCTATTGTATTTTAGCTGCATCTTACCGATCACATAATCCCGTCTCATTTTCTCTTGCTGGTTTCTCCACTTGTCAAAGCAGTATCTCTCATGCCTTCCTGCAATCAGTAGCCTGTCCTTTTTGATTGATTGTCCATCAATTGTGACAGGGAAGCTTTGATAGAAGAGGTTCAAGGCCTGTGCCTCATCCAACGTTTGGCTGCTGGACAATGCTCCTGTTCTACAACTTGTTCTTGCGGAGGAGGGGCCTGCAGTCTCATTACTTGAAAAAGGGAAAATAACAAAAACGTGTTAGCCATATGTAACAACTTTACAAGACATTGTAAAGGGTCATTTATATAATGAGTATAAATACTTACAGAGTCACTGGACATGGCAACTTTGGAGATCAGCTTCATTCCCATGCAGGCATTGAGTGGTGTCTTCATGCGGTAGTGCCTGTCAGCTGTAGCAGTTGTATGGGCCAAGTAGTCAGCAACAAGTGCCTTCTCTGCATCCGTGAAGTTGGCTTTGGTATGCGTCTCAAAGATTCGCCTTGCTACCTGGCTGGTGATGTTGGGGAGTTTGTATCTGATGAAAGAACAAGATAAAACAGTTTTGGTTTTAGAAAACTGTACTGTCATAAAAGTATTGTGTAATGATAAAAACAGTGTTGTTCTTAACAGTGTTCGACTTACTTGGCATGAAACCTTTGTAGGTCATTGGAAGGGTTGTAGATGGCTCTTCCAACTGTGGAAATGAAGAATCTCTCATCTTCTTCCACGTCATCACATTTTTTAAGAAAAGCTGGTCGAACATGTCGGTAGTACGTATCCAACCACTGAAAATGTAGACCAAAAAAAACATATTTAACAGGTTTGTATTAAATCAATCTCATTCACAATAACCAGATTGTGGTAAATATACTTACTGCATCTTCCTCCTCGTCTAACGAAACGGTTGCCACCTGCTGTGTCGCTGTCTTGTGTTGCTTAACACCGATGACAGTCCATTTCTCACCATTTGGCAAGATGCACTCCTTCCTTGAGAGCCATTCGTTCAGCTACAATAAAAAATGTGACATATCAATAAAACATATGCCAAAAAAGCAAATACGATTCAACATTATAGCAATTAAATGACATTAGGTAACTTACGGTCATATTTTTTACAACTCCAGCCCTTTGGAGATGTTTCAGCATGAGCAGAGACTCCAGGTAGTACAGCATGAGCAGTTGTTCAGGTTCATCCAAAGATTCTTCACTCTTGGCCTTCCCAATGACACCCAGAAAGTCTTTCTTGGCCACCTCCAAGACTGCCACACATTCTTTCGGTGTCTTTGCAACTGTCATCATCTGTGTGTACCTGCAGAAAAACAATAATACGTTAATGATTTGAAGAACAACAACAATACACACTTAAAATGTTAACTACATTTCCGTGAGGATCAATTTTAAATATATACACCTTTTCCCGGTAATTTCATGAGACACCTGCTTGCTCATGGACTTCTGTAAGTCATGCAGGCAGTCCTGGAAATGCTTGCATTGCTCATACAAGCTCCTTTCTGTCTGGATGAGGTTTGTTGACGTCGTGATGTAGCGAAGAAACCTCTTCAGATTCTTCATGTAGTTTGCAATTGTTTGCTTCTTCTGTCCAATGTTTGCAAGCTTGGTAAAAAAGGACCTGCTTTGCTCCAATTTATTGACAAAATCCAGGGAAGGTTTGGTGGAGTCCATGTAAAACAAAAACCTAGACACATTTGCAACCTGTACATGAAAATGAAAATAATGTTAGTTGCATAGTTAATAACTACTTTGTAATTAAGTAATTCTCATTAAAATATTTCAACAGTTAAATTAAAGTAAAATTGCTGTACATACCTCCTGTTTGAAATTGGGAATGTTGTGGTCATCACGGAGATATTTGGCAAATCCAGCCAGCAGATCACAATCCAGAGGGTGCTTTTGGTACAAACCACTCATTTGCATTGCCTTTCTCAGTTTGTTGTCACATGACTGGTTCATTGGTCTGGAAAACATTTGGTATGCAGATTAGAATCAATAAAATACATCCATGTTCACTTATATACTTATGTGTAGTAGTTGTTTATGAGATTATTTATATTTGCATTTACTTACGGTTGGTACAAGGCAGACTTGTCATCCTCCGTGTTGTTGTCTGATTCAGCATCTGCATCTTCAGTCGGTGTCAACACATGAGCCACTTCCACTTGGCTGAAATATCATACAGATAAACAAAAACAATTATATTATAATATATTACAATCAAACATAATTGGACAACAGTTATAATGAGTTGAAATATGATGTAACTTGCATATATATTATTTTATCAGTGTAAGAAATAGCTTACACAGGTGCTTGTTTGACTTCTGGCTTGTTCTTAACAATATGACCCGTTTCTTCAAGCTTCTGGATCAGGAGTCGGAGTCTGTCTTGTTGTATAACAATACAGCTCAGTAAGCTGTAGTCAAAGATCCTGCCTTTGCAAAGATGCTCTATCATGGAATCTCGGGCAGCGGCGACTTCTTGAACAATCTCTTGTTTTGTTTTTAACTTCATGCACACTCTGCTGAGGTGTCGAGAGAGGGTGTCCTGGTTCTTCAAGCAAAATCTGCAGACAAGAGGGATCCTTCTTTGTTTTCTGTAAGACAGTAAATGCACAGTAAGTACATGTAATGAAGTTACTAGCAGTATGTCAATACTTACACACCTATTATTACTGGTGCTAGCAGAGCTACTGCTAACATTAATAACAGCAACGTTACTGTGGTTTAATTGTGTTTCTGGCCTCAAAGCTTATAATGCTCACACAAAAGCTTCATTTTGGGCCTACTACTAACATTAATAACAGCAACATACTAACAGTAATATACATGGAATAATTATAGAGGTACATTACCTTGAACCAGTTGCATTTGCAGATGCCATCTTGCTGAAAAATGAAGGAAGTAATAACACAATCGCGAAGAAATCTCTGCAGAATAAGGAAAAAAGCAATAATCCAAAATATCAGCTCCCAGAAGGAAAGAGTGTTGTCGTTGCTCTCAGTTGAATTCTCTTTTCTGAAGTGGAGTATATACTGTTGCCTTGGTCAGTATATATACAATCAGATTGGCCCAACCTCTTTCCACAATAAAATATTCCATTCAGGCTAGATTTACGCATACGCAAATGAGATGGCTCATTCAGCTTCACACCTCACAATACCTCTGGAGGTCAGATTTCAACCCTGCAGGGTAAACACCGTGCTTTACATTTAACAGACACTCTTACCCAGGCTGACTTAAAGTTAATGGATGCATATATTTTTTGTGTAATTATTTTTTTCATACCTTCCCCCAGTGGGAATCGAACCCACAACCCTTTCATTGCAAACACCATGCTCTACCAACTGAGCTACATCCATGCCACAATTCAGACTACTGCCCATAATAATTCCTATCTAAACCTTTCGGCTTGTGAAAGGTTTAACAATAAATCTTATGTCAAATTCCATTGTAACTAATTGCCATGGGAAAGCAGTCAAGTCAGCCATCCCATTGATAAATTCATCAAAAACAGTCAAAGGACAGAACATTTTAAATGTATTTCTACAGTAGAGTATCCCTGTTACGAACCCCGTGGCTTTAAACGTCTAGGGTGGATGGACATGAGACCCGTAACATAATCCATGCAAATTAGGATGATGACATGGAACAGTGAGAACGAAAAACTACACGACAACCATAAACTACCGTCAAACATAAAATGTTTGTGTAAACACACGGTAAAGGTTTGGGAAAAAGGGCTGAGCAGGAACCAAGAAATGAAACAATAGTGTAAAAAAAACCTAAACTGATATTGCCTGCCTCAAGAACCACTAAGCTACTGCTAATCATACAAAAGTACAGGGGGTGGTCCGCTCAGGTCTAACTAGTGTGTTTAGACAGATTTCTTCCTACGGGTAATGTACGCCCAAGGGCAGCTAGCATAAACTCCCCTTTTCCCAGAAACACACACAGTTACCAAACAGAGTGATCAGCAAATTAGTGAGTACACATTACACCACAGTATCCATACTCACATAGGGAAAATAGTCTCTAACAAAGTTACCAAACAGAGTAACCAGCAACTTGGTGAGTAAACAAAAAACAGGACACCAGAGTATCCATACTAACATACGGAAAATAGTCTTCTTCTCAACAAACACAACTGACTGTTTTTTATACAATGTGATGTGTGATTGAAAAACCAGAAACAGGTGGTGCAATGCAGAGGAATGTTCACTGATTGGTCCACCTTAGCAGTCAGCAGACACCTCAATGACCACCAATCAGGAACATGCAGGACACCTGTTATTAGGGCAGAAGGAGAGGAAACACAAAAAGACACAGGATACCTGTATCCGTAACAATCCCAGTAGTGGACTTTATTAGTTAAAGCCATAGTGTACATTTTTGTAACAGGAATGGAATTGACTGAATGATGAATTGATTTAATGGTAAAAGACTGAATTTGACTGTGAGCTGACAGCAAGGGAGGAGTTGGAGGTGTGTTTTAGTGGGAGGAGTGTGTTGTGGAAATAGAATGTATTTGACTAGAGGCTGACAGGCAGAGGAAGGGTGGAGGGAGTGTGTCACACCCTGGCTATGGGACTCTAGTTGTTGAGCCAGGGTGTGTTTGTTCTATGTGGTGTGTTTCTATGTTGGGGGTTCTGGTTTGTTGTTTTCTATGTTTGCCTTAGTGACTCCCAATCAGAGGCAACGAGTGTCAGCTGTTGGCTGGTTGTCTCTGATTGGGAGCCATATTTAACTGTCTGTTTTTCACTTTGTGTTTTTTTTTTTTTGTTCCGTGTCGGTATATGTTTACCGTTGGACGTTACGAGTCGTTTATTGTTTTGTTTGTGCTTGATTTACAGTTTTTGCCCATTGCTTACACACTAAAACCGAATGCTTAGACCAAAGCCTCAATACCTAAACTTCTTGTAGCATACCTTAAACACAGTGTAACCATAGCTTAAACACAATGTCAACTTTGCACTTTGTTTGTAATTCTGTAACACACTTATTGTGAAACACTACACACGTTTTCTTACATTAGACACGTTGTTCAAAAACGAAATCACCTGTTATCATTGGGAAAACACTCTGTTCAAAATACAAAACACATCTGGCAATTGTATGCACTTACATACACACCTGAAAACACTTGCACAGAAAACGGAACACCAATCAGTCTGAGCCTTAGCACTACAAATAGGCCTCAGGTAAGCCATTTTTAACTTTGCAAGCATGGAGGCAATGAGAGTCAGAGTAAGAGGAGGACAAAGAGAGAGAGGAGTCGGATGAGGAAGAGGACCAGTGCGGAGACGTATATTAGATGACATCAGGGCTACTCTGGTGGACCATGTGATAAATCATGGCCTGTCCATGAGAGAGGCTGGGCAAAGAGTCCACCCTAACCTCAGTCGCTACACAGTAGCATCGATAATAAGGACATTCCGACTGGAGAACAGGTATATCTTCAAGTTTCTACTCCAGACTGTACCTACTGTATGTGTCACATGATTCTGTATGATATTACAGTATTACTGTACTAACTATACTATACAAAAATGGATAGTACTGTGAAGTACTGTATATGTAAAGGAATACCATTGTGATGTTGCAGTACTGTGTACAGTTTGAAAGTACAGTATGTGAAAAATAACCTAACCAATGACATCTTGTGGTGGCATTTTCTACAGAATGGTTGGACGACCTCCTCAAGGTGGAAGGGAACGGCTCTTCACTCAACAACAAGAGCTTGCCATCATTGAAATGGTAAGAGAAAATAATGCAATCCGACTTCGTGAGTTGCAACAACGCATAATTGCAAATGGAAATGAATTCAACAATATCAACTGGGTCAGCATTTCTACACTAAGTCGCAACCTACAGAAACATAACTTCAGAATGAAGCAGCTGTACAGGGTGCCATTTGAGAGGAACAGTGTCAGGGTCAAGGACTTGCGCCATGATTATGTGCAGGTATGTGTCACTTTACTTTACATACTATATATTGTGATGTGGGAATGAGGGTTTATGCTGCCACCTGCCCTGCCTGTAGCTTGTAGTTTTGGTCTATACTCACCCAATCCAGCCCCTACTTGTGTGAAAATATAGACATTGTAGTTCCTGTATGTGTTTTCAGTAACAATATTCAATATTTTCTGTTACAGACGGTTCTGGAGTTTGATGTCGCCGAACTGCCGCATTAGTTCATCTACGTGGATGAGGCAGGCTTCAATCTGGCCAAAACCAGGCGTCGGGGCCGTAACGTAGTTGGACAAAGGGCTGTTGTAAATGTCCCTGGGCAGCGTGGGGGAAATATCACCTTGTGTGCTGCAATTAGTGTCCAAGGAGTCCTGCATCATCATGCCACTCTAGCTCCCTACAATACAGGACAGATCATTGCATTTCTAGATGCACTACATGCAGTTGTGCAGGACAGACCACAGCAGCCCAGGTTTGTTGTCATCTGGGATAATGTTAGTTTCCACCGGGCTGCTCTGGTCCGAGATTGGTTCAACAACCATAATCATTTCACAGTTTTATACCTTTCCCCTTACAGCCCCTCTCTAAATGGAATCGAGGAATTCTTTTCAGCGTGGCGGTGGAAAGTATATGATCGGCAACCACATGCCCGCATGACTGTTCTGCAAGCAATGGAAGAGGCATGTGGAGACATTGAGGTGGGATCAATCCAAGGGTGGATTCGGCACACAAGGCGATATTTTCCCCGATGCCTAGCCCGCGAGGACATTGCCTGTGATGTTGACGAGGTCTTGTGGCCAGATCCGAACAGAAGGCGTGATCCATAATCCCCCCCGCCCCCCACCACGCACACGCACACACACACAAAACAAGTATGTGTCTTTTCCCCCAAAAGCAATTTATCCAGTAATTGTATTGTTTCTTTTACTTTTGTTTGTTGCTAAATTTGATGTTAAGAATTTCTGTAAGAATGTTTGTTTTTTTGTAAATACTGTTTGATTACTGCAGAAATTCTACTTTTGAGTTTTACAGAAGACAATGACAATAAAATGACAATAAAAATACAAACATGAAGACTGCAGTGTTTTATATAAATCCCATCAGTGTGTTTCTGTTGATATGAAAGTGTAATTCAAATGTTGCTTGTGTGTATGGTTTTGTTGCAATAATTTCATTTGTAGAAAGGAGTGTTAAGTTTTGATGGCAGTGTTTCATTTTGGCATATATGTGAGTTGTTAATCTCCAAGTGCTATGTCTGATTGGCTTTTGTGTTGAGTTTTGACATAATGAGCCAAATTCTGCAAAAAGTGTGTAAGCAATAGGCAAAAACTGTAAATATTGTAGCACAAAATAGGTGATACATGTTTCATTATGGTACTACATGTAAATACATCCCAGTAAAATAACTGCAGAAGTAGAGAGAATACTACAGACACAGGGGAATCATTGAACAAAATCTGAAATATATTGATAAAAAAACAATACAGTACTGTAAAACATCAAATGCAGTGTTCCTCAACTTGCTTGCTTGTATTGTAAAAAGCAAAACATAGGAGTGATTACTGTACTTCTACATTTTCATCAACTCTGTCTTGTGGTTTTGGCCACAGGTTCTCATCTACATCACAATGGATGTTTTCATTAGCCAAACATCTTGGAAAAAACCTTTGGCCATGGCGAATCCAGGCCTGACACTGGTCTGCTGTGATGTCATTGCATGCGTCATCCATGGCCTGGAGAAGAGTGACTTGTTCATGAGGGCGCCTATCATAAACCTTCCATCTCCATGTGAAGAAAAATTCCTCAATCGGGTTAAGGAAAGGAGAGTATGGGGGTAAATACAGGGTGGTAAATTGTGCACGGGCCTGAAACCATGCTTGCATCATATGAGTATGGTGGAACCTGACATTATCCCACATAATGACATAGGTCACGCCACCAGCTCTACAGGCCTGATCGAGCTCATCAAGGAAGGTTACAAGGGGACCATAGAAACGGTGTCTGATAAAGAATGATGATGAAATATTTCATCCATAGATAATGTAGTCTAATTGGTTCATGCTCCACGCTAATTGTGTCATGAACCCTGCGTCCTGAGTCTGTACCTGCCTGTGTTGCCGTTTTGCTGCTCTGAATCTCCTGTTTCCTGAAGGTTCCTGAACGCACCCTGTCCGGTTGCCGGGCGACGTTGCTAGGCGGGTGATCTCTCGATTACCCGCACCTGCTTCTCATCAGCTTCGGCACACCTGGTCCTGATCATCACCCCTTCATAAGCTCTGACCTGACATCCATTCCCTGCTGGATCGTTAGCCATGAACATCATTCTCCCGGGACCTTCACCCAACCCCTGCCTGGTTGTCAGCGGCTGCCGTGCCATCATTGGATCTGCCACTTCACCTCCACCAACTCATCTCCGCCGCCCGCTCCGTCTCCTGGATTACTCTGCATCTTTTTGAATCTGTTACAGTTTTTTACAATCACTTTGACACTAATTTCAGAACCTTGACGTCATTTTTCAAAACTCTAGACTCAAAACTCACAACCAATGATCAAAATGCACATTTTTCAAAACTCTAACACTTTTTTCAATTGCTTGGATACAATACACATAAAACTAAGATCATTTGTTCATTTAACAAAAGTCACCTGTTCAATATGACACAACTTAACATCAAAGTACTACTATTTCAAAAGGCAATTCACACATTACATTTCAGATGAGTGTCTACTCATTTCATTAAAATTATCCAACTATCAATTGATACAACTGCTCAAAATGATAAGTAACTGTTGCATTACTCTTAATGCATAGTTGTATGGAAACAGACAAACAATATTCCATGTTTAGATCATGAAAGTTTCAAAGTAACGAGATTCATTGTCACCAATTAGAGTGGAGCATGAACCAATTAGACTACATTATCTATGGATGTAATATTTCATCATCATTCTTTATCAGACACCGTTTCTATGGTCCCCTTGTAACCTTCCTTGATGAGCTCGATCAGGCCTGTAGAGCTGGTGGCGTGACCTATGTCATTGTGTGTGATAATGTCAGGTTCCACCATGCTCATATCATGCAAGCATGGTTTCAGGCCCATGCACAATTGACCACCCAGTATTTACCCCCATACTCTCCTTTCCTTAACCCGATTAAGGAATATTTCTCCACATGGAGATGGAAGGTTTATGATAGGCGCCCTCATGAACAAGTCACTCTTCTCCAGGCCATGGATGACGCATGCAATGACATCACGGCAGACCAGTGTCAGGCCTGGATTCGCCATGGCCAAAGGTTTTTTCCAAGATATTTGGCTAATGAAAACATCCATTGTGATGTAGATGAGAACCTGTGGCCAAAACCACAAGACAGAGTTGATGAAAATGTAGAAGTACAGTAATCACTCCTATGTTTTGCTTTTTACAGTACAAGCAAGCAAGTTTATGTTTTACAGTACTGTATTGTTTTTCATCAATATATTTCAGATTTTGTTCAATGATTCCACTGTGTCTGTGGCATTCTCTCTACTACTGCAGTACTTTTACAGGGATGTATTTACATGTAGTACCATAATGAAACATGTATCACCTATTTTGTACTACAATATTTAATGATTGTACGAACAATGACACAGTGAAACTATTGGTTGCTTGTGTGTGGGTGATCTAAATTAACGTTTCATTGGTATTTCACAATACATTTGTATTTTGAATCAATGATTGTGCAAGTGTAAGATTTATTTAAAGATATGAATGCACAATGCAATGTTTTGAACATTGGACAGCCTGTGTTACAAGTGATGACCGTTTTGAGTTTTGTGTCTAGAGTTTTGAAAAATGACGTCAAGGTTCTGAAATTAGTGCCAAAGTGATTGTAAAAAACTGTAACAATCACCCATATTAGCAAACTTATTTCATTTCAAACATCACATTTCTCTAGTATAGGCGACGATATCAGCTAAATGCTTTTGATAAGTGATCGGTATGGTAGGTGTCGATCATTTCTGTTTTTCATCCCAGTTCTACTACTTACTGTGAGGATGCTATGAGGATTATTGTGTTTGTGTGTGTGTGTTTGTGTGTGTGTGTGTGTGTGTGTGTCTGTGTCTGTGTGTGAGTGTTTGTGTGTGTGTGCGTGTGTGTGACAAACCAGTATCTTTGATGAGGGGCCAGGTGCTGATCTGGCAAAGACCTCACCTCCAGCTTCACAACACCTCTGGAGGTCAGATTTAAACCCTGCAGGGTAAACACCGTGCTTTACATTTAACAGACACTCTTACCCAGGCTGACTTAAAGTTAATGGATGCATATATGTTTTGTGTAATTATTTTTTTCATACCTTCCCCCAGTGGGAATCGAACCCACAACCCTGGCATTGCAAACACCATGCTCTACCAACTGAGCTACATCCATGCCACAATTCAGACTACTGCCCATAATAATTCCTATCTAAACCTTTCGGCTTGTGAAACCCCCAGACAGAGGTGTGAAATTCCTCAACTTGAGGAGCTTCAAACATCAGAACAATGGCCTGACAACACCTGAGACATTTTTTAGGAAGATGGCATCTGCCATAGACAAGGGTGAAAATAAAAACAACATGCAGGTTTTCTTTTAAATGTGTTGTTTATTTTAAAGTGCAGATACCCAAAACTGAAATTTAAGTTGAACATGCAAGGCTAAATATATTACAAAATTACAGATGTACATTTTAAAAAGGGGTTTAAGGATATTTTTGAGTCCCATCAGCTATTGGTGATTTCGTGCTGACTGGCCTAGCTGTCAAGCCATTCCAAAATCTTATCCTTCTACACCAAAATATTTTCTTGACACTCCATAGTCAAACAACAGTTCTTCCTGTACCGGAATGTCTCGTTGGGCAATAAAAAGGATGCAATGGCCTAGGCGACAACACCTTGGGTGGGCAATTGTCTTCAAAATGAATGTTCATATATAACATGCCATTCCCCATGCATTATGCTGTTGGGTCAGGGAGGAGGGAGGTTGAAATGCTGGGGAAAAACATCTCCACAGAAGATCCACACAGCATTTAAACATTTCTCAAATGAAAGTAACAGCATTAGAATATATATAGGGTTGCCTAATCACACATTTGACATTTTGGAAGGATTTAACCTATTTGAAAAAAGTTGAAAGGCAACGTGGATCTACTGTGGAGTAGTTCTTCCCAGCACTTCAACCAAATCAGATTTATATTACATATTGCCTGGTGTGATTTAAAATGGAAAGAAAGCTCTAATCTTTACCCAAATGGTCTCAAATTAAAGGCCTGTTGGTAATTTCAGTGGAACCATCCAACCCAAGTAGCTATTCAACCTCAAAACTACCTGGTTTTGCTGTACATTCAAAACAGCAGTATAATGTGAAACTTCTTGTGGGCATTTAACAATGACAGAAAATCTTTTCCCAACTGGTCTCAAATGAGCTGTACTCTCAGGCCCATGTGATAAAGGGTTTTACTAGGTAGGGAGTGTAGAACAAGATGCATGGAGCTCCAGAGGTCACAAGGTCAATGTGGGCCTGCATGGATGTCAGCAGGGCATGAGGGAGAAACCCCCAAGTGAAAAGGTGTGTCTGTGTGAGTGAGTGAACCTGTCCTACAGGGGGCCAGAGCAGGCAGCCCCTTTCTCCTAGCCTGCTGCACCTCTGGATGACCAGGGAGTGAGCTGTACTCTCAGGCCCATGGGTGAGAGTGTTTTAATAGGCAGAGAGTGTTTAAATAGAGGCATGGAGGTCCATGGAGTGAGCTGTACTCTCAGACCCATGGGAGATGTCCTTTACTAGGCAGGGAGTGTAGAACAAGATGCATGGTGCTCCAGAGGTCACAAGGTCAATGTGGGCCTGCATGGATGTCAGCAAAAATACCTGTGGGAGTTTCAAAATGACAGAAAGCTCTAATCTTTTCCCAAATGGTCTCAAATTATAGGCCTGATCACCCTGGACTGATGCCTGTTGGTAATTTCAGTAGAACCAATCAACTCAAGTAGCTATTCAACCTCAAAATGACCTGGTTTTGCTGTACATTCAAAATAGCAGTATAGTGCAAAACTGCCTGTGTGCGTTTCAAAATGACAGAAAGCTCTAATCTTTTCCCAAATGGTCTCAAATTATAGGCCTGATCACCCTGGACCAATGGGAGAAGGCACAAGTGAATAGGTGTGTCTGTGTGAGTGAGTGAACCTGTCCACAGGGGGGCAGAGCAGGCAGCCCCTAGGAGCTGTTCTCCTAGTGAAAACCATCCGATTTCCAGGTGAACGGTTAAGGGGGGTTTGCCCCCCCCTTGGGGTCCCCCCCCCCAACCCGGCCATGGACCCCTAGCACGTCCATGTGTGAGTCAGGAGCCATCCCCTGGTTCTCCTAGTGAAAACCGTCCGATTACATGGTGAACGGTTAAGGGGGGTTTGCCCCCACCTTGGGGTCCCCCCCCCAACCCGGCCATGGACCCCTAGCACGCCCATGTTTGAGTCAGGAGCCACCCCCTTGTTCTCCTAGTGAAAACCATCCTAAAATGACAGGTGGCGGCCCCTTTTGGTCGAATCCGGGTGGGGGGGTTTGCCCCCCCCTTGGGGTCCCCCCCCAACCCGGCCATTGGCACCCAGCACGTCCATTTGTGATTCAGGAGCCATCCCCTGGTTCTCCTAGTGAAAACCGTCCTAAAATGACAGGTGGCGGCCCCTTTTGGTCGAATCCGGGTGGGGGGTTTGCCCCCACTTGGGGTCTCCCCCCCAACCCGGCCATGGGCACCCAGCACGTCCATGTGTGAGTCAGGAGCCATCCCCTGTTTCTCATAGTGAAAACCGTCCTAAAATGACAGGTGGCGCCCCCTTGTGGACGATTCCGGGTGGGCCCCGCCCTTGGGGGTCTCCCCCAAGCCAGCCATGGGCACCAACCCGCCCATGTATGACTGAAGGAGCCCTACTCTAGTTTAATTAGTGAAATCCGTCCTAAAATGCGAATTCGCGCCACCCCATGGCTGAAAATCAGCTGGGGGGCAGTGCACCCACACCCCCACCACCCCCCACCCCCAACCCCCAAACCCCTTGGTGTCTCCACCAAGACAGACATGAGCACCCATCCTGGGCATGTGTGACTGAAGGAGCCCTTCTCTGGTTCTCCAAGTGAAATCCGTCCTAAAATGTGAAACGGCGCCACCCCATGGCCGAAAATCAACTGGGGGGCAGTGCACCCACACCCCACCCACCCCCATCCCCAACCCCCAAGCCCCTTGGTGTCTCCACCAAGACAGACATGAGCACCCATCCTGGGCATGTGTGACTGAAGGAGCCCTCCTCTGGTTCTCCTAGTGAAATCCGTCCTAAAATGCGAAATGGCGCCACCCCATGGCTGAAAATCAGCTGGGGGGCAGTGCACCCCCACCCCCAACACCCCCCATCCCCAACACACAAGCCCCTTGGGGTCTCCCCCAAGCTGGACATGAGCACCCATCCTGGGCATGTGTGACTGAAGGAGCCCTCCCCTGGTTCTCCTAGTGAAAACCGGAGGGTTACCATGTGGGGGTGTCTGACCCTCCACTCCAATCCGACCAAGAGCACCCATTTCGGCCTTGTGTGACTCAGGAGCCGGTCCCTGGTTCTCCTAGTGAAAACCGGAGGGTTACCATGTGGGGTGTCTGACCCTCCACCCCAATCCGACCAAGAGCACCCATTTCGGCCTTCTGTGACTCAGGAGCCGGTCCCTGGTTCTCATAGTGAAAACCGGAGGGTTACCATTTGGGGTGTCTGACCCTCCACCCCAATCCGACCAAGAGCACCCATTTCAGCCATGTGTGAGTCAGGAGCCATCCCCTCGTTCTCCTAGTGAAAACCATCCGATTTCCAGGTGAACGGTTAAGTGGGGTTTGCCCCCCCTTGGGGGTCCCCCCCCAACCCGGCCATGGACCCCCAGCACGCCCATGTGTGAGTCAGGAGCCATCCCCTGGTTCTCCTAGTGAAAACTGTCCTAAAATGACAGGTGGCGCCCCCTTGTGGTCGAATCCGGGTGGGGGGGTTTGCCCCCCCTTGGGGTCCCCCCCCAACCCGGCCATGGGAACCCAGCACGCCCATGTGTGAGTCAGGAGCCATCCCCTGGTTCTCCTAGTGAAAACCGTCCTAAAATGACAGGTGGCGCCCCCTTGTGGACGAATCCGGGTGGGGGGGGCCCCCCCTTGGGGGTCTCCCCCAAGCCAGCCATGGGCACCCAACCGCCCATGTATGACTTAAGGAGCCCTACTCTAGTTTAATTAGTGAAATCTGTCCTAAAATGCGAATTGGCGCCACCCCATGGCCGAAAATCAGCTGGGGGGTAGTGCACCCCCAACCCAAACTCCCCCCACCCCCAAGCCCCTCGGGGTCTCCCCCAAGCCAGACATGAGCACCCATCCTGGGCATGTGTGACTGAAGGAGCCCTCCTCTGGTTCTCCTATTGAAATCCGTTCTAAAATGCGAAATGGCGCCACCCCATGGCCGAAAATCAGCTGGGGGGCAGTGCACCCCCACCCCCAACACCCCCCATCCCCAACACACAAGCCCCTTGGGGTCTCCCCCAAGCCGGACATGAGAACTCATCCTGGGCATGTGTGACTGAAGGAGCCCTCCCCTGGTTCTCCTAGTGAAAACCGTCGGGATACCATGTCCAATTGAAAGTGGGGTGTCTGACCCCCCACCCCAATCCGACCAAGAGCACCCATTTCGGCCTTGTGTGAGTCAGGAGCCGGTCCCTGGTTCTCCTAGTGAAAACCGGAGGGTTACCATGTGGGGTGTCTGACCCTCCACCCCAATCCGACCAAGAGCACCCATTTCGGCCATGTGTGAGTCAGGAGCCATCCCCTGGTTCTCCTAGTGAAAACCATCCGATTTCCAGGTGAACGGTTAAGTGGGGTTTGCCCCCCCTTGGGGGTCCCCCCCAACCCGGCCATGGACCCACAGCATGCCAATGTGTGAGTCAGAAGCCATCTCCTGGTTTTCCTAGTGAAAACCGTCCTAAAATGACAGGTGGCGCCCCCTTGTGGTCGATCCGGGTGGGGGGGGGGTTGCCCCCACCTTGGGGTCCCCCCCCAACCCGGCCATGGGCACCTAGCACGCCCATGTGTGAGTCAGGAGCCATCCCCTGGTTCTCCTAGTGAAAACTGTCCGATTACATGGTGAACGGTTAAGGGGGGTTGCCCCCCCCCTTGGGGTCCCCCCCCATCCCGGCCATGGACCCCCAGCACGCCCATGAGTGAATCAGGAGCCACCCCCTGGTTCTCCTAGTGAAAACCGTCCTATGAAGACAGGTGGCGCCCCCTTGTGGTCGAATCCGGGGGGGGGGGTTTGCCCCCCCTTGGGGTCCCCCCCCAACCCGGCCATGGGCACCCAGCACGTCCATGTGTGAGTCAGGAGCCATCCCCTGGTTCTCCTAGTGAAAACCGTCCTAAAATGACAGGTGGCGCCCCCTTGTAGACGAATCCGGGTGGGGGGGGCCCCCCTTGGGGGTCTCGGGTCTCGCCCAAGCCAGCAATTGGCACCCACCCGCCCATGTATGACTGAAGGAGCCCTACTCTAGTTTATTAGTGAAATCCATCCTAAAATGCGAATTGGCGCCACCCCAAGGCCGAAAATCAGCTGGGGGGGTAGTGCACCCCCACCCCAAACACCCCACACCCCCAAGCCCCTCGGGGTCTCCCCCAAGCCAGACATGAGCACCCAATCTGGGCATGTGTGACTGAAGGAGCCCTCCTCTGGTTCTCCTAGTGAAAACCGTCCTAAAATGATAGGTGGCGCCCCCTTGTGGATGAATCCGGGTGGGGGGGGGTTGGGGCCCCCCCTTGGGTTCTCCCCCAAGCCGGCCATGGGCACCCAGCACGTCCATGTGTGAGTCAGGAGCCATCCCCTGGTTCTCATAGTGTAAACCGTCCTAAAATGACAGGTGGCGCTCCCTTGTGGACGAATCCGGGTGGGCCCCCCCCTTGGGGGTCTCCCCCAAGCCTGCCATGAGCACCCACCCGCCCATGTATGACTGAAGGAGCCCTCCTCTGGTTCTCCTAGTTAAATCAGTCCTAAAGTGAGAAATGGCGCCAACCCATGGCCGAAAATCAGATGGGGGGCAGTGCCCATCCCCCCCCCCCCCCCCCCCAACATTTATGAAACTGGTGAAGTCCCAGAAGTGGAGAGGATTGTACATTTCCAATGACCCTGTCAAAGGAAGACAGGTCAGGACAACACGGACATCAGCATCAAGCGTGTCTGTCAGAGTGCCAGGTCTCTCTCCATTCAGAGACATCAGTATCAAGCCTGTCTGTCAGAGTGCCAGGTCTCTCTCCATTCAGAGACATCAGTATCAAGCCTGTCTGTCAGAGTGCCAGGTCTCTCTCCATTCAGAGACATCAGTATCAAGCCTGTCTGTCAGAGTGCCAGGTCTCTCTCCATTCAGAGACATCAGTATCAAGCCTGTCTGTCAGAGTGCCAGGTCTCTCTCCATTCAGAGACATCAATATCAAGCCTGTCTGTCAGAGTGCCAGGTCTCTCTCCATTCAGAGACATCAGTATCAAGCCTGTCTGTCAGTGTGCCAGGTCTCTCTCCATTCAGAGACATCAGTATCAAGCCTGTCTGTCAGAGTGCCAGGTCTCTCTCCATTCAGAGACATCAGCATCAAGCCTGTCTGTCAGAGTGCCAGGTGTCTCTCCATTCAGAGACATCAGTATCAAGCCTGTCTGTCAGAGTGCCAGGTCTCTCTCCATTCAGAGACATCAGTATCAAGCCTGTCTGTCAGAGTGCCAGGTCTCTCTCCATTCAGAGACATCAGCATCAAGCCTGTCTGTCAGAGTGCCAGGTCTCTCTCCATTCAGAGACATCAGTATCAAGCCTGTCTGTCAGAGTGCCATGTCTCTCTCCATTCAGAGACATCAGTATCAAGCCTGTCTGTCAGAGTGCCAGGTGTCTCTCCATTCAGAGACATCAGTATCAAGCCTGTCTGTCAGAGTGCCATGTCTCTCTCCATTCAGAGACATCAGTATCAAGCCTGTCTGTCAGAGTGCCAGGTCTCTCTCCATTCAGAGACATCAGTATCAAGCCTGTCTGTCAGAGTGCCAGGTCTCTCTCCATTCAGAGACATCAGTATCAAGCGTGTCTGTCAGAGTGCCAGGTCTCTCTCCATTCAGAGACATCAGTATCAAGCCTGTCTGTCAGAGTGCCAGGTCTCTCTCCATTCAGAGACATCAGCATCAAGCCTGTCTGTCAGAGTGCCAGGTCTCTCTCCATTCAGAGACATCAATATCAAGCCTGTCTGTCAGAGTGCCAGGTCTCTCTCCATTCAGAGACATCAGTATCAAGCCTGTCTGTCAGTGTGCCAGGTCTCTCTCCATTCAGAGACATCAGCATCAAGCCTGTCTGTCAGAGTGCCAGGTCTCTCTCCATTCAGAGACATCAATATCAAGCCTGTCTGTCAGAGTGCCAGGTCTCTCTCCATTCAGAGACATCAGTATCAAGCCTGTCTGTCAGTGTGCCAGGTCTCTCTCCATTCAGAGACATCAGCATCAAGCCTGTCTGTCAGAGTGCCAGGTCTCTCTCCATTCAGAGACATCAGTATCAAGCCTGTCTGTCAGAGTGCCATGTCTCTCTCCATTCAGAGACATCAGTATCAAGCCTGTCTGTCAGTGTGCCAGGTCTCTCTCCATTCAGAGACATCAGTATCAAGCCTGTCTGTCAGAGTGCCAGGTCTCTCTCCATTCAGAGACATCAGTATCAAGCCTGTCTGACAGAGTGCCAGGTCTCTCTCCATTCAGAGACATCAGTATCAAGCCTGTCTGTCAGAGTGCCAGGTCTCTCTCCATTCAGAGACATCAGTATCAAGCCTGTCTGTCAGAGTGCCAGGTCTCTCTCCATTCAGAGACATCAGTATCAAGCCTGTCTGTCAGAGTGCCAGGTCTCTCTCCATTCAGAGACATCAATATCAAGCCTGTCTGTCAGAGTGCCAGGTCTCTCTCCATTCAGAGACATCAGTATCAAGCCTGTCTGTCAGTGTGCCAGGTCTCTCTCCATTCAGAGACATCAGCATCAAGCCTGTCTGTCAGAGTGCCAGGTCTCTCTCCATTCAGAGACATCAGTATCAAGCCTGTCTGTCAGAGTGCCATGTCTCTCTCCATTCAGAGACATCAGTATCAAGCCTGTCTGTCAGTGTGCCAGGTCTCTCTCCATTCAGAGACATCAGTATCAAGCCTGTCTGTCAGAGTGCCAGGTCTCTCTCCATTCAGAGACATCAGTATCAAGCCTGTCTGACAGAGTGCCAGGTCTCTCTCCATTCAGAGACATCAGTATCAAGCCTGTCTGTCAGAGTGCCAGGTCTCTCTCCATTCAGAGACATCAGTATCAAGCCTGTCTGTCAGAGTGCCAGGTCTCTCTCCATTCAGAGACATCAGTATCAAGCCTGTCTGTCAGAGTGCCAGGTCTCTCTCCATTCAGAGACATCAGTATCAAGCGTGTCTGTCAGAGTGCCAGGTCTCTCTCCATTCAGAGACATCAGTATCAAGCCTGTCTGTCAGAGTGCCAGGTCTCTCTCCATTCAGAGACATCAGTATCAAGCCTGTCTGTCAGAGTGCCAGGTCTCTCTCCATTCAGAGACATCAGTATCAAGCGTGTCTGTCAGAATGCCAGGTCTCTCTCCATTCAGAGACATCAGTATCAAGCCTGTCTGTCAGAGTGCCAGGTCTCTCTCCATTCAGAGACATCAGCATCAAGCCTGTCTGTCAGAGTGCCAGGTCTCTCTCCATTCAGAGACATCAATATCAAGCCTGTCTGTCAGAGTGCCAGGTCTCTCTCCATTCAGAGACATCAGTATCAAGCCTGTCTGTCAGTGTGCCAGGTCTCTCTCCATTCAGAGACATCAGTATCAAGCCTGTCTGTCAGAGTGCCAGGTCTCTCTCCATTCAGAGACATCAGCATCAAGCCTGTCTGTCAGAGTGCCAGGTGTCTCTCCATTCAGAGACATCAGCATCAAGCGTGTCTGTCAGAGTGCCAGGTCTCTCTCCATTCAGAGACATCAGTATCAAGCCTGTCTGTCAGAGTGCCAGGTCTCTCTCTTTTCAGAGACATCAGCATCAAGCCTGTCTGTCAGAGTGCCAGGTCTCTCTCCATTCAGAGACATCAGTATCAAGCCTGTCTGTCAGAGTGCCATGTCTCTCTCCATTCAGAGACATCAGTATCAAGCCTGTCTGTCAGAGTGCCAGGTGTCTCTCCATTCAGAGACATCAGTATCAAGCATGTCTGTCAGAGTGCCATGTCTCTCTCCATTCAGAGACATCAGTATCAAGCCTGTCTGTCAGAGTGCCAGGTCTCTCTCCATTCAGAGACATCAGTATCAAGCCTGTCTGTCAGAGTGCCAGGTCTCTCTCCATTCAGAGACATCAGTATCAAGCGTGTCTGTCAGAGTGCCAGGTCTCTCTCCATTCAGAGACATCAGTATCAAGCCTGTCTGTCAGAGTGCCAGGTCTCTCTCCATTCAGAGACATCAGCATCAAGCCTGTCTGTCAGAGTGCCAGGTCTCTCTCCATTCAGAGACATCAATATCAAGCCTGTCTGTCAGAGTGCCAGGTCTCTCTCCATTCAGAGACATCAGTATCAAGCCTGTCTGTCAGTGTGCCAGGTCTCTCTCCATTCAGAGACATCAGCATCAAGCCTGTCTGTCAGAGTGCCAGGTCTCTCTCCATTCAGAGACATCAATATCAAGCCTGTCTGTCAGATTGTCAGGTCTCTCTCCATTCAGAGACATCAGTATCAAGCCTGTCTGTCAGTGTGCCAGGTCTCTCTCCATTCAGAGACATCAGCATCAAGCCTGTCTGTCAGAGTGCCAGGTCTCTCTCCATTCAGAGACATCAGTATCAAGCCTGTCTGTCAGAGTGCCATGTCTCTCTCCATTCAGAGACATCAGTATCAAGCCTGTCTGTCAGTGTGCCAGGTCTCTCTCCATTCAGAGACATCAGTATCAAGCCTGTCTGTCAGAGTGCCAGGTCTCTCTCCATTCAGAGACATCAGTATCAAGCCTGTCTGTCAGAGTGCCAGGTCTCTCTCCATTCAGAGACATCAGTATCAAGCCTGTCTGTCAGAGTGCCAGGTCTCTCTCCATTCAGAGACATCAGTATCAAGCCTGTCTGTCAGTGTGCCAGGTCTCTCTCCATTCAGAGACATCAGTATCAAGCCTGTCTGTCAGAGTGCCAGGTCTCTCTCCATTCAGAGACATCAGTATCAAGCCTGTCTGTCATTGTGGCAGGTCTCTCTCCATTCAGAGACATCAGTATCAAGCCTGTCTGTCATTGTGGCAGGTCTCTCTCCATTCAGAGACATCAGTATCAAGCCTGTCTGTCAGAGTGCCAGGTCTCTCTCCATTCAGAGACATCAGTATCAAGCCTGTCTGTCAGAGTGCCAGGTCTCTCTCCATTCAGAGACATCAGTATCAAGCCTGTCTGTCAGAGTGCCAGGTCTCTCTCCATTCAGAGACATCAGTATCAAGCGTGTCTGTCAGAGTGCCATGTCTCTCTCCATTCAGAGACATCAGTATCAAGCCTGTCTGTAAGTGTGCCAGGTCTCTCTCCATTCAGAGACATCAGTATCAAGCCTGTCTGTCAGAGTGCCAGGTCTCTCTCCATTCAGAGACATCAGCATCAAGCCTGTCTGACAAAGTGCCAGGTCTCTCTCCTTTCAGAGACATCAGTATCAAGCCTGTCTGTCAGAGTGCCAGGTCTCTCTCCATTCAGAGACATCAGTATCAAGCCTGTCTGTCAGTGTGCCAGGTCTCTCTCCATTCAGAGACATCAGTATCAAGCCTGTCTGTCAGAGTGCCAGGTCTCTCTCCATTCAGAGACATCAGTATCAAGCCTGTCTGTCAGTGTGGCAGGTCTCTCTCCATTCAGAGACATCAGTATCAAGCGTGTCTGTCAGAGTGCCAGGTCTCTCTCCATTCAGAGACATCAGTATCAAGCCTGTCTGTCAGAGTGCCAGGTCTCTCTCCATTCAGAGACATCAGTATCAAGCCTGTCTGTCAGAGTGCCAGGTCTCTCTCCATTCAGAGACATCAGTATCAAGCCTGTCTGTCAGAGTGCCAGGTCTCTCTCCATTCAGAGACATCAGTATCAAGCCTGTCTCTCAGAGTGCCAGGTCTCTCTCCATTCAGAGACATCAGTATCAAGCCTGTCTGTCAGAGTGCCAGGTCTCTCTCCATTCAGAGACATCAGCATCAAGCCTGTCTGTCAGAGTGCCAGGTCTCTCTCCATTCAGAGACATCAATATCAAGCCTGTCTGTCAGAGTGCCAGGTCTCTCTCCATTCAGAGACATCAGTATCAAGCCTGTCTGTCAGTGTGCCAGGTCTCTCTCCATTCAGAGACATCAGCATCAAGCCTGTCTGTCAGAGTGCCAGGTCTCTCTCCATTCAGAGACATCAATATCAAGCCTGTCTGTCAGAGTGCCAGGTCTCTCTCCATTCAGAGACATCAGTATCAAGCCTGTCTGTCAGTGTGCCAGGTCTCTCTCCATTCAGAGACATCAGCATCAAGCCTGTCTGTCAGAGTGCCAGGTCTCTCTCCATTCAGAGACATCAGTATCAAGCCTGTCTGTCAGAGTGCCATGTCTCTCTCCATTCAGAGACATCAGTATCAAGCCTGTCTGTCAGTGTGCCAGGTCTCTCTCCATTCAGAGACATCAGTATCAAGCCTGTCTGTCAGAGTGCCAGGTCTCTCTCCATTCAGAGACATCAGTATCAAGCCTGTCTGACAGAGTGCCAGGTCTCTCTCCATTCAGAGACATCAGTATCAAGCCTGTCTGTCAGAGTGCCAGGTCTCTCTCCATTCAGAGACATCAGTATCAAGCCTGTCTGTCAGAGTGCCAGGTCTCTCTCCATTCAGAGACATCAGTATCAAGCCTGTCTGTCAGAGTGCCAGGTCTCTCTCCATTCAGAGACATCAATATCAAGCCTGTCTGTCAGAGTGCCAGGTCTCTCTCCATTCAGAGACATCAGTATCAAGCCTGTCTGTCAGTGTGCCAGGTCTCTCTCCATTCAGAGACATCAGCATCAAGCCTGTCTGTCAGAGTGCCAGGTCTCTCTCCATTCAGAGACATCAGTATCAAGCCTGTCTGTCAGAGTGCCATGTCTCTCTCCATTCAGAGACATCAGTATCAAGCCTGTCTGTCAGTGTGCCAGGTCTCTCTCCATTCAGAGACATCAGTATCAAGCCTGTCTGTCAGAGTGCCAGGTCTCTCTCCATTCAGAGACATCAGTATCAAGCCTGTCTGACAGAGTGCCAGGTCTCTCTCCATTCAGAGACATCAGTATCAAGCCTGTCTGTCAGAGTGCCAGGTCTCTCTCCATTCAGAGACATCAGTATCAAGCCTGTCTGTCAGAGTGCCAGGTCTCTCTCCATTCAGAGACATCAGTATCAAGCCTGTCTGTCAGAGTGCCAGGTCTCTCTCCATTCAGAGACATCAGTATCAAGCGTGTCTGTCAGAGTGCCAGGTCTCTCTCCATTCAGAGACATCAGTATCAAGCCTGTCTGTCAGAGTGCCAGGTCTCTCTCCATTCAGAGACATCAGTATCAAGCCTGTCTGTCAGAGTGCCAGGTCTCTCTCCATTCAGAGACATCAGTATCAAGCGTGTCTGTCAGAATGCCAGGTCTCTCTCCATTCAGAGACATCAGTATCAAGCCTGTCTGTCAGAGTGCCAGGTCTCTCTCCATTCAGAGACATCAGCATCAAGCCTGTCTGTCAGAGTGCCAGGTCTCTCTCCATTCAGAGACATCAATATCAAGCCTGTCTGTCAGAGTGCCAGGTCTCTCTCCATTCAGAGACATCAGTATCAAGCCTGTCTGTCAGTGTGCCAGGTCTCTCTCCATTCAGAGACATCAGTATCAAGCCTGTCTGTCAGAGTGCCAGGTCTCTCTCCATTCAGAGACATCAGCATCAAGCCTGTCTGTCAGAGTGCCAGGTGTCTCTCCATTCAGAGACATCAGCATCAAGCGTGTCTGTCAGAGTGCCAGGTCTCTCTCCATTCAGAGACATCAGTATCAAGCCTGTCTGTCAGAGTGCCAGGTCTCTCTCTTTTCAGAGACATCAGCATCAAGCCTGTCTGTCAGAGTGCCAGGTCTCTCTCCATTCAGAGACATCAGTATCAAGCCTGTCTGTCAGAGTGCCATGTCTCTCTCCATTCAGAGACATCAGTATCAAGCCTGTCTGTCAGAGTGCCAGGTGTCTCTCCATTCAGAGACATCAGTATCAAGCATGTCTGTCAGAGTGCCATGTCTCTCTCCATTCAGAGACATCAGTATCAAGCCTGTCTGTCAGAGTGCCAGGTCTCTCTCCATTCAGAGACATCAGTATCAAGCCTGTCTGTCAGAGTGCCAGGTCTCTCTCCATTCAGAGACATCAGTATCAAGCGTGTCTGTCAGAGTGCCAGGTCTCTCTCCATTCAGAGACATCAGTATCAAGCCTGTCTGTCAGAGTGCCAGGTCTCTCTCCATTCAGAGACATCAGCATCAAGCCTGTCTGTCAGAGTGCCAGGTCTCTCTCCATTCAGAGACATCAATATCAAGCCTGTCTGTCAGAGTGCCAGGTCTCTCTCCATTCAGAGACATCAGTATCAAGCCTGTCTGTCAGTGTGCCAGGTCTCTCTCCATTCAGAGACATCAGCATCAAGCCTGTCTGTCAGAGTGCCAGGTCTCTCTCCATTCAGAGACATCAATATCAAGCCTGTCTGTCAGATTGTCAGGTCTCTCTCCATTCAGAGACATCAGTATCAAGCCTGTCTGTCAGTGTGCCAGGTCTCTCTCCATTCAGAGACATCAGCATCAAGCCTGTCTGTCAGAGTGCCAGGTCTCTCTCCATTCAGAGACATCAGTATCAAGCGTGTCTGTCAGAGTGCCATGTCTCTCTCCATTCAGAGACATCAGTATCAAGCCTGTCTGTCAGTGTGCCAGGTCTCTCTCCATTCAGAGACATCAGTATCAAGCCTGTCTGTCAGAGTGCCAGGTCTCTCTCCATTCAGAGACATCAGTATCAAGCCTGTCTGTCAGAGTGCCAGGTCTCTCTCCATTCAGAGACATCAGTATCAAGCCTGTCTGTCAGAGTGCCAGGTCTCTCTCCATTCAGAGACATCAGTATCAAGCCTGTCTGTCAGTGTGCCAGGTCTCTCTCCATTCAGAGACATCAGTATCAAGCCTGTCTGTCAGAGTGCCAGGTCTCTCTCCATTCAGAGACATCAGTATCAAGCCTGTCTGTCATTGTGGCAGGTCTCTCTCCATTCAGAGACATCAGTATCAAGCCTGTCTGTCATTGTGGCAGGTCTCTCTCCATTCAGAGACATCAGTATCAAGCCTGTCTGTCAGAGTGCCAGGTCTCTCTCCATTCAGAGACATCAGTATCAAGCCTGTCTGTCAGAGTGCCAGGTCTCTCTCCATTCAGAGACATCAGTATCAAGCCTGTCTGTCAGAGTGCCAGGTCTCTCTCCATTCAGAGACATCAGTATCAAGCGTGTCTGTCAGAGTGCCATGTCTCTCTCCATTCAGAGACATCAGTATCAAGCCTGTCTGTAAGTGTGCCAGGTCTCTCTCCATTCAGAGACATCAGTATCAAGCCTGTCTGTCAGAGTGCCAGGTCTCTCTCCATTCAGAGACATCAGCATCAAGCCTGTCTGACAAAGTGCCAGGTCTCTCTCCTTTCAGAGACATCAGTATCAAGCCTGTCTGTCAGAGTGCCAGGTCTCTCTCCATTCAGAGACATCAGTATCAAGCCTGTCTGTCAGTGTGCCAGGTCTCTCTCCATTCAGAGACATCAGTATCAAGCCTGTCTGTCAGAGTGCCAGGTCTCTCTCCATTCAGAGACATCAGTATCAAGCCTGTCTGTCAGTGTGGCAGGTCTCTCTCCATTCAGAGACATCAGTATCAAGCGTGTCTGTCAGAGTGCCAGGTCTCTCTCCATTCAGAGACATCAGTATCAAGCCTGTCTGTCAGAGTGCCAGGTCTCTCTCCATTCAGAGACATCAGTATCAAGCCTGTCTGTCAGAGTGCCAGGTCTCTCTCCATTCAGAGACATCAGTATCAAGCCTGTCTGTCAGAGTGCCAGGTCTCTCTCCATTCAGAGACATCAGTATCAAGCCTGTCTCTCAGAGTGCCAGGTCTCTCTCCATTCAGAGACATCAGTATCAAGCCTGTCTGTCAGAGTGCCAGGTCTCTCTCCATTCAGAGACATCAGTATCAAGCGTGTCTGTCAGAGTGCCAGGTCTCTCTCCATTCAGAGACATCAGTATCAAGCCTGTCTGTCAGAGTGCCAGGTCTCTCTCCATTCAGAGACATCAGCATCAAGCCTTTCTGTCAGAGTGCCAGGTCTCTCTCCATTCATAGACATCAGTATCAAGCCTGTCTGTCAGAGTGCCAGGTCTCTCTCCATTCAGAGACATCAGTATCAAGCGTGTCTGTCAGAGTGCCAGGTCTCTCTCCATTCAGAGACATCAGTATCAAGCCTGTCTGTCAGAGTGCCAGGTCTCTCTCCATTCAGAGACATCAGCATCAAGCCTGTCTGTCAGAGTGCCAGGTCTCTCTCCATTCAGAGACATCAATATCAAGCCTGTCTGTCAGAGTGCCAGGTCTCTCTCCATTCAGAGACATCAGTATCAAGCCTGTCTGTCAGTGTGCCAGGTCTCTCTCCATTCAGAGACATCAGTATCAAGCCTGTCTGTCAGAGTGCCAGGTCTCTCTCCATTCAGAGACATCAGCATCAAGCCTGTCTGTCAGAGTGCCAGGTGTCTCTCCATTCAGAGACATCAGTATCAAGCCTGTCTGTCAGAGTGCCAGGTCTCTCTCCATTCAGAGACATCAGTATCAAGCGTGTCTGTCAGAGTGCCAGGTCTCTCTCCATTCAGAGACATCAGCATCAAGCCTGTCTGTCAGAGTGCCAGGTCTCTCTCCATTCAGAGACATCAGTATCAAGCCTGTCTGTCAGAGTGCCATGTCTCTCTCCATTCAGAGACATCAGTATCAAGCCTGTCTGTCAGTGTGCCAGGTCTCTCTCCATTCAGAGACATCAGTATCAAGCCTGTCTGTCAGAGTGCCAGGTCTCTCTCCATTCAGAGACATCAGTATCAAGCCTGTCTGACAGAGTGCCAGGTCTCTCTCCATTCAGAGACATCAGTATCAAGCCTGTCTGTCAGAGTGCCAGGTCTCTCTCCATTCAGAGACATCAGTATCAAGCCTGTCTGTCAGAGTGCCAGGTCTCTCTCCATTCAGAGACATCAGTATCAAGCCTGTCTGTCAGAGTGCCAGGTCTCTCCCCATTAAGAGACATCAGTATCAATCCCATCTGTCAGTCTGGACTTCATCACATCATCTTGCAAGTCTCCATGTACTGGCTCCATACATGTTTCTGTGAACACAAACAGTCACTGTTCTCTTACCAATGGCTTTTAGGATAGGTGATATCTGACACACAAACAGGTACTATGTTGAAGTTTGAACAGGTCAGACTAAACCTACCTAATTCTGTTCTCCCCATCGACGACCGTTGGTGAGCAGCAAGAGGTGAGGCGTATTCAGGCTGGTATGGCCGTAAGCGAGGGAACAACTCTTGGTACACTATATAAAGTCAATGTGTCACTCACTCTGAAAGGGACACAGAAACGTATCCACTTTGTGACACAAACTGAAGAAGCTCAACCCTTGCTTACATTTCCAATATATATATATATATATATATATATATATATTTTTTTTTTTGAGTCTTGTTGGGGGGAGGGGGAGAGGGCATATCCTATGTTGATTTATGACAAGTTCATTGACTAGGGCCCTATAAAATAGGCGTTGCGGACCGAATCACGGAATCCAGACATTAAACCGAAATTCAACAATATTCAAACATTTATTGAACTTAGTAAGAAATCAACTAAATCTATTCAACTTGTTAGAAAATGCATTCATTTGCCCAAGTCAATCATAAGACATGAACAAAATGCATCAGTGATTCGTATTTCCATGAACTTTCTGGCAAGGCACAGGAATGCCCCTGTCTGTGTGCATGTGTGCGGTGTGCACGTATGTCTACACTTTGTGTACCCATTAGCAATGATGCTAATGATAACCTTCTTCTGGTTGGTGAAGGAATGGCTTTCCCCAAAACCTTCGCAAGTAAATGTTAACTACAAAGTAGCCTATGCCTGCCTGGCAGAATTATACCGTGATCATTTGCATCACTCCAGTGGCCATTTGTTCTACAGCAACACCGCTTAACCAAACAAAGGTCTCTTCCTGGTGCACGCTTGCATTTAAGGGTAACTACACCCCAAAATCTAAATGTCTTACATTTTTCCCATACCTCACAAATGGTCACCTGATAGGGTTTAAACATTGTTGTGGACATAGAACATCCAATTGTGCTGTTTTGCTATTAAAAAGGTGTACTTTTGAGAGCGAAAACCTGCCAAAACAGGGACAAACGGTCAACGGGGAAATCTAAACGGAGAAAAGGGAACTTGGGAATTAACGGAATCAGGCAAAACATTGAAGGGATTTTATAGTGCCCTAATGGACTACAGACATTGACTGTCTCCTAGACTAAAAACAAAGGCTGCAGGTACTGCGTATATTTTGAGGGAAACGCACTGTCCATTATTTGATTTGATCAGGGCAGGGCAGCACACACAAACTGCATTTAGTCCAATAACAATCCATGATATTATTAGGGTGATAAATAAAAGGCAGTTGCTCCATGACACAAGAGCACGCTCTACTGGGACAAAAAGCTTACAGCACCTGGTATTCCCAGGCGGTCTCCCATCCAAGTACTAACCAGGCCCGACCCTGCTTAGCTTCCAAGATCAGACGAGATCGGGCATATTCAGGCTGGTATGGCCGTAAGCGAAGGAACAACTCTTGGTACACTATATGAAGTCAATTTGTCACCCACTCTTAAAGGGACACAGAAACGTATCCACTTTGTGACACAAACTGAAGAAGCTCAACCCTTGCTTACATTTCCAATATATATATATATATATATATATATATATATATATATATATATATATATATATATATATATATATATATATATTTATATATATATTGAGTCTTGTTGGGGGGGAGGGGGAGAGGGCATATCCTATGTTGATTTATGACAAGTTCATTGACTAGGGCCCTATAAAATAGGCGTTGCGGACCGAATCACGGAATCCAGACATTAAACCGAAATTCAACAATATTCAAACATTTATTGAACTTAGTAAGAAATCAACTAAATCTATTCAACTTGTTAGAAAACGCATTCATTTGCCCAAGTCAATCATAAGACATGAACAAAATGCATCAGTGATTCGTATTTCCATGAACTTTCTGGCACGGCACAGGAATGCCCCTGTCTGTGTGCATGTGTGCGGTGCGCGCGTATGTCTACACTTTGTGTAGCCGTTAGCGATGATGCTAATGATAACCTTCTTCTGGTAGGGAAGGAATGGCTTTCCTCAAAACATTCGCAAGTAAATGTTAACTACAAAGTAGCCTATGCCTGCCTGGCAGAATTATACCGTGATCATTTGCATTACTCCAGTGGCCATTTGTTCTACAGCAACACCGCTTAACCAAACAAAGGTCTCTTCCTGGTGCACGCTTGCATTTAAGGGTAACTACACCCCAAAATCTAAATGTCTTACATTTTTCCCAGACCTCAAAAATGGTCACCTGATAGGGTTTAAACATAGTTGTGGACATAGAACATCCAATTGTGCTGTTTTGCTATTAAAAAGGTGTACTTTTGAGAGCGAAAACCTGCCAAAACAGGGACAAACGGTCAACGGGGAAATCTAAACGGAGAAAAGGGAACTTGGGAATTAACGGAATCAGGCAAAACATTGAAGGGATTTTATAGTGCCCTAATGGACTACAGACATTGACTGTCTCCTAGACTAAAAACAAAGGCTGCATGTACTGCCTATATTTTGAGGGAAACGCACTGTCCATCATTTGATTTGATCAGGGCAGGGCAGCACACACAAACTGCATTTAGTCCAATAACAATCCATGATATTATTAGGGTGATAAATAAAAGGCAGTTGCTCCATGACACAAGAGCACGCTCTACTGGGACAAAAAGCTTACAGCACCTGGTATTCCCAGGCGGTCTCCCATCCAAGTACTAACCAGGCCCGACCCTGCTTAGCTTCCGAGATCGGACGAGATCGGGCGTATTTTTTTTTTTTCTCTTTTTATTATAAAAAACAAAATCAACAAAACAATACAACAAATACAACATAATTACACCATCCTTATTCACTAATCAACATAAAATACATAATCTAATATAGACATTAGACATACTCCATTTCAGAAGTTAACCCTAACTCCCCCTCCTCCCTCCTCCATAGACACTAAAGTACTCCCCTTTATAAACATACTTTCAAATTTCTCTAGTTTTGCATTATACATTAATTCCACCTGCTTTCTTAAACCTGCTTTAAAGATTACCCAGACATTCACCTTTTTCCCCTCAAAATGTTTCATATTCCTTCTACAGTAAATTGCATACCTCACAAAACTCAAAACAATATTCAACAGGTACACATTCACACCCAAACATTTCCCCATTACTCCAAATAATATTAACCTATCCCATGCAAAACTTTCTAAAAACTCTTTTCTCCAGTGCCTCCACAACAAAAGTTTTACTTCCTTGAAAAAACCTGTCAGACTTGGACATTCAACAAATAAATGCAACAAAGACTCTGGCTTCATCATACACACATCACATTCCCGCCGTACATCGCGGTTTATCTGATGTAAAATAATATTTGTGTATATACGATTATGCCGTACCATAAAATCCATGTTCTCACAATTTCGTTTATTCCCAAACAAAACCAAATTATCCCACATCAAAGAAACATCCAAATCAATAAACATTTTTCTCCACATCCTCTCAGCCGCAGGCCTCACACACACAGACTTCAACATACACTTGTACAATCTTTTCTGTGTTACTTTTGATAATACTTGTTTCCCCGATCCTTTACCCACATAGAGACTTGGCAGCACATACAAGTCCTCATATTCCCCCTCCCCATTTATCACTTTTATCCACTCACCCGGAATGCATAATTTAATTCTTTCGTATATCTGTAATACTAATTTTCTCTCCACTGTATCATCAAACTCCCACACAGTATCCAGAATTGCCTGCCCCCTTAAAAACCCCGGTATAACCTCTTAAAGAAAATCCTTTACCAATATTAACCCAGCCTTCATGAACATTTTGTTGTACAGCACCTTCCCACCACTCTCTATTTTCGGATTCAAAAACACAGGCTGATTAAATATGTTGTCCTTATTTGTACATGTGTACTCAATCTTAGGAAGAAATTCCCCCCATGCCAACAACACCTCTTTATAGAACTCAGGCAAACCCTCCAACATATCCTTCTTCCATGACATCAATAATCCACTTTCTTCACAACCCCCACTTCTGTACAAAAAATGTTTAAAAAACCTTTTCCATCCATAATCTCCCTCCCCATATAAGTATTTTTGCACAGTTTTTATTCTCATTGCTTTTCTCTTCACATCCAAATCCACCAATTTCAACCCCCCATCCTTTAAATCCGAGATAAGAGTTGCCCTTGCAATCCTAGTCCCCTTCCCCTCCCATAGGAAATCTGTAACCAAACCATTGAATTCTTTTAACACCCATTGTGGCATATCCAACGAACCTAGAACATAGATACATTTGGATGCCACCAAGGAATTAATCACCACCACCTTCCCCCTCAAGAACAGTTTTCTTGCCTTCCAATAGGATAGAGTATGTTTTATTTTATTCAAAACCCCAGTCCATGTCTCATCTCTCGTCCCTTCTTTATCCACCCCCAAAACCACCCCTAAAGTCTTTATATAACCTTCAGCCTTTTTGAAAGGGAATCCACAGTCCACTTTTTCATCTATCCCCACATACATTATTTCAGATTTTTCAACATTAAGTTTTGCCCCTGATGCCTTGCCATATACCTCAAAACACTCCATTACATTCTTCACACTTTCAACATCTATCACAGTACATGTAGTATCATCCGCATATTGCTGTATAACACTCTCCCCCCCATCCGGTATCCGTATACCTCGAATTAATTTGTTTGCTTTAATCATTGCTGCAAGCGGCTCCACCGATAAACTATAAAGAGCAGCTGATAACGGACATCCCTGCCTAACAGATCTCTCCAGAGGAAAAGAATCTGTTAAAATCCCATTACATTTTACTCTGCTCCTTGCATATCCATTCAGTAATCTAATCCAACCTATCATTCTTTCACCAAACCCAAATTTCCCAAGTGTACGCAGTAAAAAGGAATGATCAACTCTATCAAAAGCCTTATTTAGATCCAAACTCATCACAAACCCCCCTTCCTCCCCCATATGCTTTTTCACATCCCTTATTGTTCCCACTGTGTCAGAAATATCCCTCCCTGGTACACTATATCCTTGTGTCTCTGCTATTACTCCTCCCATAACTTTTTTAACTCTATTAGCTAAGACCTTGGCTAAGATCTTATAATCACAATTTAAAAGTGTCAACGGTCGATAATTATCCAAATTTACACGACTCCCTTTATTTTTATACAGTATGGTTAAAACTCCTGTGGCCAGCGAATCTGGCACCACTTGATTCTTTTCAATATATTCATACAGTTTTCTTAAAATTGGAGCCAACAAATCTGCAAAAGATTTATAAAATTCCGCAGTTAGGCCATCAGACCCCGGACTCCTATTGCAATTAGCATCTAATATGGCCTCCTTAATGTCAGTTAGACTCATATCTTCATCACACATGTTTTTTTCCCCTTCTGTTAACTTAGTATCCACGTGTTCAAGCACCTTATCCATACAGGAATCATTAACCTCTTCTTTTTTAAATAAGCATTCATAATATCTCTCGACCGTATCCAGAATCCCCACCAAATCATTAACCTTTTCCCCTTTATCATTAATTAACTCCGTAATATAAATCTTCTCTTGTCTTCTTTTTTCTAAATTCAAGAAAAATGAAGTACACCTTTCCCCCTCTATCGCATATTGCACTCTACTCCTTACAATCGCCGCATTACATTTCTTCTTCTCATATTCATCAAGTGCATCCTTAGCCAGTAAATAATCCTCCACCCCATGACCTTCATCCTTTTCTATACACTCAAGTTCATGTTTAACCTTCTTACGTAGTTCCCTCTCCTTCTTTTTCAAAAAATAATTCCTCTTAACAGCATATTTTATAGTCAATTCCTTACATTTGGTTTTCAGCTCCTCCCACCACAACCCCATATTCACCTCCATTAACTGTTGTCTTTTGGCCTTCCCAATACATTCTGATATCATCTCAATATACTTTTCCTCCTCTAGCAAGCTATTATTTAAACACCACAGCCCACCAGATTTAGTATGTGTCCTTACTCCACAAGAAAATACCACCGCCGCATGATCACTAAAAGCTGTAAAAACATACTTAATTTCTTTCATAAAATTTCTTAAACCCTCATTTACTAAAACCAGATCTATTCGCGTCTGTTTCAACTCCCCTAAAACCACCTGCCTTCTAGAAATTCCTCTCTTGTTCGGATTCTCATCCCTCCATATATCAATCAAACTGTTTTCAAACATAATCTTCCTTAAGACCCCCCTAGATACGTCATTTCTAAAAATAGCTCCCCTTTTCATATCTAATCTATTCATTTTAACATTAAAATCCCCTACTAAAATACAGTTACCCTTGCACCATTTCCCTAATTCTAAAAATAAATTATTTCGCTCTCTCATTATTCGGCGCATAAATATTTATAATCCTAAAAACCCTATTCATATATTCAAAATCCAAAATTAAAATCCTCCCATTATTATCATTATATATCTTCTTCACATTTTCTACTACATCCTTCCTTAACAAAATTGCAACCCCACTTGAATTTCCCCTGCCATTGTTAACATAAATAAAATCCCTCCATATTTTTTTTACTTCTAAAACACATGCATTATCCCAGTGCGTCTCTTGAATACATAAAATATCTGAATTCTTCATTTGTACTATTCTATTAAATTTTCCCATTGTTCTCAAACCATTTGCATTTATTGACATTATATTTACCATTCTAATAAATAATAAAATAATAAAATATAATTTCATTATCCTCTACCTGTTATCCAGTTTCTTTCCTCTTCCACCCTTTCTCTCCCCCTCTTCCCCCCGCTTTCCTCTTCCTGTATCCTTCCCTCGTTCTTTCAATCTTTTCTCCATCATCCGTGTCCGATATCTCCTCCAAGTCCATGTTATCCAGCCAACTCAACTTCTTGTCACCCTCATCCGTTGTGCTCCCCATGTTCATCTCCGTCTCTGGTATTGTCATCGTTGTGCTCCCCGTGTTCATCTCCGTCTCATGTATCGCCGTCGTTGTCGTTTCTGTTATTGTTCTCAAACTCGAACCCCTCTCCATTTCTTCACCCCCCGAGGTACTTGTTAGTACTGTGCTATCCCCCAAAACCTGTGAGTCCCCCGTGCTTCCCCCCAGCCCACTCCCCCCCTCCTCCTGAAAACTCCCTCTTCTTATTTCTGAGTCCATACTACTCCCAATTTCATTCATCTTCTGGTCCTTCTCCCTTCTTCCTTCCTCCGTCTCTCCACTCTCCACCACGTCCTCTCCTCCATCTTCTTCTCCTTCTTTGCGACAATACAACTGCTTCCTCGAATAGTGCTTGACTCCCCTCTTCAGCCATAACCTCTCCACAGTTGCACTCCGCCAATCTCTTTCTGCATCCACCACAGAAATTCCTTTCCTTCTCTCCGACACATTCTCTCACATAGTGTCCTTGCTTGCCACATTTGAAACACTTAAATTCAGGGCAGTCTTTAACTATGTGCCCGGGTTGAATACACAAACGACACACTCTGACCTGTTTGTCATGAAGGACCCTAAAATATTCTGCTCCCTCCAACGTCTCAATTCTTGTAGAGTAAGGCAATGATGTCACTTTTTCTGTGAACTTGACTTTGCAAAAACGTGTCCCATCAACCACCTCCGTTCCTGGCCAAACTCTCCTCCTTATCTCCGAAACGGCTTCCACTCCCCAGCTACTCAGCTTGCCCAGTATCACACCATCTTCTACATATACTGGGAGATTCATAAAAGACACCACCAATTCCTTCACATTAACATCTCTCGCCAAAATCCTGGTGTCCTTTATCCATATTCCATCCATTAAACGTTATTTTCCTTTTCCGTTTCTCATCGTAACTTCATACTTCTTTTCTCCTTTCATTCGGCATCCCACCACCTCTCCACACACCTCCTTAATTGCTCGTAGTAGTTCCATTGTCGTCACTTTGTCTTCTCCTTCCAACTCAATTGCCACCGTGTATTCTTTGCCATATTTCATTCCTTCTTTATCTTCATTTTTCTTCCGTTGCGCCCTTTCGTTGTCTTTGTCCATTCCGTTTGTCATTTCCATGTTGTCTGTCATAGTGCTTCAAAAAAAAGAATCCGAAAAGAAAAACTCTCCCCCAAGCAGCAAAACTGCAAGGGGGGAAGACTAACCAAACTTAAAACTATTCAACTGCAAGAACAAACAAAAAATATATTTCGAAATCCAAATAATTAACAAAAATAGCTCTCGAGCAAACACTCTTCAGCAAACACTCACTCACAGCTCAAAACTCGCACCTGTCGTCACTTCTCCAATCAGGATGGGCGTATTCAGGCTGGTATGGCCGTAAGCGAGCGAACAACTCTTGGTACACTATATAAAGTCAATGTGTCACTCACTCTGAAAGGGACACAGAAACGTATCCACTTTGTGACACAAACTGAAGAAGCTCAACCCTTGCTTACATTTCCAATATATATATATATATATATATATTTGAGTCTTGTTGGGGGGAGGGGGAGAGGGCATATCCTATGTTGATTTATGACAAGTTCATTGACTAGGGCCCTATAAAATAGGCGTTGCGGACCGAATCACGGAATCCAGACATTAAACCGAAATTCAACAATATTCAAACATTTATTGAACTTAGTAAGAAATCAACTAAATTTATTCAACTTGTTAGAAAACGCATTCATTTGCCCAAGTCAATCATAAGACATGAACAAAATGTATCAGTGATTCGTATTTCCATGAACTTTCTGGCAAGGCACAGAAATGCCCCTGTCTTTGTGCATGTGTGCGGTGTGCACGTATGTCTACACTTTGTGTAGCCGTTAGCGATGATGCTGATGATAACCTTCTTCTGGTAGGGAAGGAATGGCTTTCCCCAAAACCTTCGCAAGTAAATGTTAACTACAAAGTAGCCTATGCCTGCCTGGCAGAATTATACCGTGATCATTTGCATCACTCCAGTGGCCATTTGTTCTACAGCAACACCGCTTAACCAAACAAAGGTCTCTTCCTGGTGCACGCTTGCATTTAAGGGTAACTACACCCCAAAATCTAAATGTCTTACATTTTTCCCAGACCTCACAAATGGTCACCTGATGGGGTTTAAACATTGTTGTGGACATAGAACATCCAATTGTGCTGTTTTGCTATTAAAAAGGTGTACTTTTGAGAGCGAAAACCTGCCAAAACAGGGACAAACGGTCAACGGGGAAATCTAAACGGAGAAAAGGGAACTTGGGAATTAACGGAATCAAGCAAAACATTGAAGGGATTTTATAGTGCCCTAATGGACTACAGACATTGACTGTCTCCTAGACTAAAAACAAAGGCTGCAGGTACTGCCTATATTTTGAGGGAAACGCACTGTCCATTATTTGATTTGATCAGGGCAGGGCAGCACACACAAACTGCATTTAGTCCAATAACAATCCATGATATTATTAGGGTGATAAATAAAAGGCAGTTACTCCATGACACAAGAGCACGCTCTACTGGGACAAAAAGCTTACAGCACCTGGTTTTCCCAGGCGGTCTCCCATCCAAGTACTAACCAGGCCCGACCCTGCTTAGCTTCCAAGATCAGACGAGATCGGGCGTATTCAGGCTGGTATGGCCGTAAGCGAAGGAACAACTCTTGGTACACTATATAAAGTCAATTTGTCACTCACTCTGAAAGGGACACAGAAACGTATCCACTTTGTGACACAAACTGAAGAAGCTCAACCCTTGCTTACATTTCCAATATATATATATATATATATATATATATATATATATATATATATATATATATATATATATATATATATTTGAGTCTTGTTGGGGGGGAGGGGGAGAGGGCATATCCTTTGTTGATTTATGACAAGTTCATTGACTAGGGCCCTATAAAATAGGCGTTGCGGACCGAATCACGGAATCCAGACATTAAACCGAAATTCAACAATATTCAAACATTTATTGAACTTAGTAAGAAATCAACTAAATCTATTCAACTTGTTAGAAAATGCATTCATTTGCCCAAGTCAATCATAAGACATGAACAAAATGCATCAGTGATTCGTATTTCCATGAACTTTCTGGCACGGCACAGGAATGCCCCTGTCTGTGTGCATGTGTGCGGTGCGCGCGTATGTCTACACTTTGTGTAGCCGTTAGCGATGATGCTAATGATAACCTTCTTCTGGTAGGGAAGGAATGGCTTTCCCCAAAACATTCGCAAGTAAATGTTAACTACAAAGTAGCCTATGCCTGCCTGGCAGAATTATACCGTGATCATTTGCATCACTCCAGTGGCCATTTGTTCTACAGCAACACCGCTTAACCAAACAAAGGTCTCTTCCTGGTGCACGCTTGCATTTAAGGGTAACTACACCCCAAAATCTAAATGTCTTACATTTTTTCCAGACCTCACAAATGGTCACCTGATAGGGTTTAAACATAGTTGTGGACATAGAACATCCAATTGTGCTGTTTTGCTATTAAAAAGGTGTACTTTTGAGAGCGAAAACCTGCCAAAACAGGGACAAACGGTCAACGGGGAAATCTAAACGGAGAAAAGGGAACTTGGGAATTAACGGAATCAGGCAAAACATTGAAGGGATTTTATAGTGCCCTAATGGACTACTGACATTGACTGTCTCCTAGACTAAAAACAAAGGCTGCATGTACTGTCTAAATTTTGAGGGAAACGCACTGTCCATTATTTGATTTGATCAGGGCAGGGCAGCACACACAAACTGCATTTAGTCCAATAATAATCCATGATATTATTAGGGTGATAAATAAAAGGCAGTTGCTCCATGACACAAGAGCACGCTCTACTGGGACAAAAAGCTTACAGAACCTGGTATTCCCAGGCGGTCTCCCATCCAAGCACTAACCAGGCCCGACCCTGCTTAGCTTCCGAGATCAGACGAGATCGGGCGTATTCAGGCTGGTATGGCCGTAAGCGAGCGAACAACTCTTGGTACACTATATAAAGTCAATGTGTCACTCACTCTGAAAGGGACACAGAAACGTATCCAATTTGTGACACAAACTGAAGAAGCTCAACCCTTGCTTACATTTCCAATATATATATATATATATATATATATATATATATATATATATATATATATATTGAGTCTTGTTGGGGGGGAGGGGGAGAGGGCATATCCTATGTTGATTTATGACAAGTTCATTGACTAGGGCCCTATAAAATAGGCGTTGCGGACCGAATCACGGAATCCAGACATTAAACCGAAATTCAACAATATTCAAACATTTATTGAACTTAGTAAGAAATCAACTAAATCTATTCAACTTGTTAGAAAACGCATTCATTTGCCCAAGTCAATCATAAGACATGAACAAAATGCATCAGTGATTCGTATTTCCATGAACTTTCTGAAACGGCACAGGAATGCCCCTGTCTGTGTGCATGTGTGCGGTGCGCGCGTACTTCTACACTTTGTGTAGCCGTTAGCGATGATGCTAATGATAACCTTCTTCTGGTTGGTGAAGGAATGGCTTTCCCCAAAACCTTCGCAAGTAAATGTTAACTACAAAGTAGCCTATGCCTGCCTGGCAGAATTATACCGTGATCATTTGCATCACTCCAGTGGCCATTTGTTCTACAGCAACACCGCTTAACCAAACAAAGGTCTCTTCCTGGTGCACGCTTGCATTTAAGGGTAACTACACCCCAAAATCTAAATGTCTTACATTTTTCCCATACCTCACAAATGGTCACCTGATAGGGTTTAAACATTGTTGTGGACATAGAACATCCACTTGTGCTGTTTTGCTATTAAAAAGGTGTACTTTTGAGAGCGAAAACCTGCCAAAACAGGGACAAACGGTCAACGGGGAAATCTAAACGGAGAAAAGGGAACTTGGGAATTAACGGAATCAGGCAAAACATTGAAGGGATTTTATAGTGCCCTAATGGACTACAGACATTGACTGTCTCCTAGACTAAAAACAAAGGCTGCATGTACTGCCTATATTTTGAGGGAAACGCACTGTCCATTATTTGATTTGATCAGGGCAGGGCAGCACACACAAACTGCATTTAGTCCAATAACAATCCATGATATTATTAGGGTGATAAATAAAAGGCAGTTGCTCCATGACACAAGAGCACGCTCTACTGGGACAAAAAGCTTACAGCACCTGGTATTCCCAGGCGGTCTCCCATCCAAGTACTAACCAGGCCCGACCCTGCTTAGCTTCCGAGTTCGGACGAGATCGGGCGTATTTTTTTTTTTTTTTTTTTTTTTTTTTTTTAAATTAACCCATCATAGCTTTTTACAGCTTATTTTTTTTTACATATCATAGCTTCATATTTCACATCACATCTTCACATCTCATAGCTTCACAGCTTATTTTTTTTACATATCATAGCTTCATATTTCACATCACATCTTCACATCTCATAGCTTCACAGCTTATTTTTACATATCATAGCTTCATATTTCACATCACATCTTCACATCTCATAGCTTCACAGCTTATTTTTACATATCATAGCTTCATATTTCACATCACATCTTCACATCTCATAGCTTCACAGCTTATTTTTTTCCATATCATAGCTTCATATTTCACATCACATCTTCACATCTCAGCATATAACACAGATTTTCAGTCCACGTCATAGCTTCTTACATGCTTTTACAGCAACTGGTATTCCAAGGTGGTCCCCCATCCAAGTACTAACCAGCCCTAAACCTGCTTAGCTTCCGAGATCTGACGAGATCGGGCGTATTAATTTATTTTTTTTGTCTTTTTTGTCTTTTTTCTTTTTATTTATAAAAAACAAAATCAACAAATCAATACAACAAATACAACATAATTACACCATCCTTATTCACTAATCAACATAAAATACATAATCTAATATAGACATTAGACATACTCCATTTCAGAAGTTAACCCTAACTCCCCCTCCTCCCTCCTCCATAGACACTAAAGTACTCCCCTTTATAAACATACTTTCAAATTTCTCTAGTTTTGCATTATACATTAATTCCACCTGCTTTCTTAAACCTGCTTTAAAGATTACCCAGACATTCACCTTTTTCCCTTCAAAATGTTTCATATTCCTTCTACAGTAAATTGCATACCTCACAAAACTCAAAACAATATTCAACAGGTACACATTCACACCCAAACATTTCCCCATTACTCCAAATAATATTAACCTATCCCATGCAAAACTTTCTAAAAACTCTTTTCTCCAGTGCCTCCACAACAAAAGTTTTACTTCCTTGAAAAAACCTGTCAGACTTGGACATTCAACAAATAAATGCAACAAAGACTCTGGCTTCATCATACACACATCACATTCCCGCCGTACATCGCGGTTTATCTGATGTAAAATAATATTTGTGTATATACGCTTATGCCGTATCATAAAATCCATGTTCTCACAATTTCGTTTATTCCCAAACAAAACCAAATTCTCCCACATCAATTAAACATCCAAATCAATAAACATTTTTCTCCACATCCTCTCAGCCGCAGGCCTCACACACACAGACTTCAACATACACTTGTACAATCTTTTCTGTGTTACTTTTGATAATGCTTGTTTCCCCGATCCTTTACCCACATAGAGACTTGGCAGCACATACAAGTCCTCATATTCCCCCTCCCCATTTATCACTTTTATCCACTCACCCGGAATGCATAATTTAATTATTTTGTATATCTGTAATACTAATTTTCTCTCCACTGTATCATCAAACTCCCACACAGTATCCAGAATTGCCTGCCCCCTTAAAAACCCCGGTATAACCTCGTAAAGAAAATATTTTACCAATATTAACCCAGCCTTCATGAACATTTTGTTGTACAGCACCTTCCCACCACTCTCTATTTTCGGATTCAAAAACACAGGCTGATTAAATATGTTGTCCTTATTTGTACATGTGTACTCAATCTTAGGAAGAAATTCCCCCCATGCCAAGAACACCTCTTTATAGAACTCAGGCAAACCCTCCAACATATCCTTCTTCCATGACATCAATAATCCACTTTCTTCACAACCCCCACTTCTGTACAAAAAATGTTTAAAAAACCTTTTCCATCCATAATCTACCTCCCCATATAAGTATTTTTGCACAGTTTTTATTCTCATTGCTTTTCTCTTCACATCCAAATCCACCAATTTCAACCCCCCATCCTTTAAATCCGAGATAAGAGTTGCCCTTGCAATCCTAGTCCCCTTCCCCTCCCATAGGAAATCTGTAACCAAACCATTGAATTATTTTAACACCCATTGTGGCATATCCAACGAACCTAGAACATAGATACATTTGGATGCCACCAAAGAATTAATCACCACCACCTTCCCCCTCAAGTACAGTTTTCTTGCCTTCCAATAGGATAGAGTATGTTTTATTTTATTCAAAACCCCAGTCCATGTCTCATCTCTCGTCCCTTCTTTATCCACCCCCAAAACCACCCCTAAAGTCTTTATATAACCTTCAGCCTTTTTGAAAGGGAATCCACAGTCCACTTTTTCATCTATCCCCACATACATTATTTCAGATTTTTCAACATTAAGTTTTGCCCCTGATGCCTTGCCATATACCTCAAAACACTCCATTACATTCTTCACACTTTCAACATCTATCACAGTACATGTAGTATCATCCGCATATTGCTGTATAACACTCTCCCCCCCATCCGGTATCCGTATACCTCGAATTAATTTGTTTGCTTTAATCATTGCTGCAAGCGGCTCCACCGATAAACTATAAAGAGCAGCTGATAACGGACATCCCTGCCTAACAGATCTCTCCAGAGGAAAAGAATCTGTTAAAATCCCATTACATTTTACTCTGCTCCTTGCATATCCATTCAGTAATCTAATCCAACCTATCATTCTTTCACCAAACCCAAATTTCCCAAGTGTACGCAGTAAAAAGGAATGATCAACTCTATCAAAAGCCTTATTTAGATCCAAACTCATCACAAACCCCCCTTCCTCCCCCATATGCTTTATCACATCCCTTATTGTTCCCACTGTGTCAGAAATATCCCTCCCTGGTACACTATATCCTTGTGTCTCTGCTATTACTCCTCCCATAACTTTTTTAACTCTATTAGCTAAGACCTTGGCTAAGATCTTATAATCACAATTTAAAAGTGTCAACGGTCGATAATTATCCAAATTTACACGACTCCCTTTATTTTTATACAGTATGGTTAAAACTCCTGTGGCCAGCGAATCTGGCACCACTTGAGTCTTTTCAATATATTCATACAGTTTTCTTAAAATTGGAGCCAACAAATCTGCAAAAGATTTATAAAATTCCGCAGTTAGGCCATCAGACCCCGGACTCCTATTGCAATTAGCATCTAATATGGCCTCCTTAATGTCAGTTATACTCATATCTTCATCACACATGTTTTTTTCCCCTTCTGTTAACTTAGTATCCACGTGCTCAAGCACCTTATCCATACAGGAATCATTAACCTCTTATTTTTTAAATAAGCATTCATAATATCTCTCGACCGTATCCAGAATCCCCACCAAATCATTAACCTTTTCCCCTTTATCATTAATTAACTCCGTAATATAAATCTTCTCTTGTCTTCTTTTTTCTAAATTCAAGAAAAATGAAGTACACCTTTCCCCCTCTATCGCATATTGCACTCTACTCCTTACAATCGCCGCATTACATTTCTTCTTCTCATATTCATCAAGTGCATCCTTAGCCAGTAAATAATCCTCCACCCCATGTCCTTCATCCTTTTCTATACACTCAAGTTCATGTTTAACCTTCTTACGTAGTTCCCTCTCCTTCTTTTTCAAAAAATAATTCCTCTTAACAGCATATTTTATAGTCAATTCCTTACATTTGGTTTTCAGCTCCTCCCACCACAACCCCATATTCACCTCCATTAACTGTTGTCTTTTGGCCTTCCCAATACATTCTGATATCATCTCAATATAATTTTCCTCCTCTAGCAAGCTATTATTTAAACACCACAGCCCACCAGATTTAGTATGTGTCCTTACTCCACAAGAAAATACCACCGCCGCATGATCACTAAAAGCTGTAAAAACATACTTAATTTCTTTCATAAAATTCCTTAAACCCTCATTTACTAAAACCAGATCTATTCGCGTCTGTTTCAACTCCCCTAAAACCACCTGCCTTCTAGAAATTCCTCTCTTGTTCGGATTCTCATCCCTCCATATATCAATCAAACTGTTTTCAATCATAATCTTCCTTAAGACACCCCTAGATACGTCATTTCTAAAAATAGCTCCCCTTTTCATATCTAATCTATTCATTTTAACATTAAAATCCCCTACTAAAATACAGTTACCCTTGCACCATTTCCCTAATTCTAAAAATAAATTATTTCGCTCTATCTCATTATTCGGCGCATAAATATTTATAATCCTAAAAACCCTATTCATATATTCAAAATCCAAAATTAAAATCCTCCCATTATTATCATTATATATCTTCTTCACATTTTCTACTACATCCTTCCTTAATAAAATTGCAACCCCACTTGAATTTCCCCTGCCATTGTTAACATAAATAAAATCCCTCCATATTTGTTTTACTTCTAAAACACATGCATTATCCCAGTGCGTCTCTTGAATACATAAAATATCTGAATTCTTCATTTGTACTATTCTATTAAATTTTCCCATTGTTCTCAAACCATTTGCATTTATTGACATTATATTTACCATTCTATTAAATAATAAAATAATAAAATATAATTTCATTATCTTCTACCTGTTATCCAGTTTCTTTCCTCTTCCACCCTTTCCCTCCCCCTCTTCCCCCCGCTTTCCTCTTCCTGTATCCTTCCCTCGTTCTTTCAATCTTTTCTCCATCATCCGTGTCCGATATCTCCTCCAAGTCCATGTTATCCAGCCAACTCAACTTCTTGTCACCCTCATCCGTTGTGCTCCCCATGTTCATCTCCGTCTCTGGTATTGTCATCGTTGTGCTCCCCGTGTTCATCTCCATCTCATGTATAGCCGTCGTTGTCGTTTCTGTTATTGTTCTCAAACTCGAACCCCTCTCCATTTCTTCACCCCCCGAGGTACTTGTTAGTACTGTGCTATCCCCCAAACCCTGTGAGTCCCCCGTGCTTTCCCCCATTCCACTCCCCCCCTCCTCCTGAAAACTCCCTCTTCTTATTTCTGAGTCCATACTACTCCCAATTTCATTCATCTTCTGGTCCTTCTCCCTTCTTCCTTCCTCCGTCTCTCCACTCTCCACCACGTCCTCTCCTCCATCTTCTTCTCCTTCTTGCGACAATACAACTGCTTCCTCGAATAGTGCTTGACTCCCCTCTTCAGCCATATCCTCTCCACAGTTGCACTCCGCCAATCTCTTTCTGCATCCACCACAGAAATTCCTTTCCTTCTCTCCTACACATTCTCTCACATAGTGTCCTTGCTTGCCACATTTGAAACACTTAAATTCAGGGCAGTCTTTAACTATGTGCCCGGGTTGAATACACAAACGACACACTCTGACCTGTTTGTCATGAAGGACCCTAAAATATTCTGCTCCCTCCAACGTCTCAATTCTTGTAGAGTAAGGCAATGATGTCACTTTTTCTGTGAACTTGACTTTGCAAAAACGTGTCCCATCAACCACCTCCGTTCCTGGCCAAACTCTCCTCCTTATCTCCGAAACGGCTGCCACTCCCCAACTACTCAGCTTGCCCAGTATCACACCATCTTCTACATATACTGGGAGATTCATAAAAGACACCACCAATTCCTTCACATTAACATCTCTCGCCAAAATCCTGGTGTCCTTTATCCGTATTCCATCCATTAAACGTTCTTTTCCTTTTCCGTTTCTCATCGTAACTTCATACTTCTTTTCTCCTTTCATTCGGCATCCCACCACCTCTCCACACATCTCCTTAATTGCTCGTAGTAGTTCCATTGTCGTCACTTTGTCTTCTCCTTCCAACTCAATTGCCACCGTGTATTCTTTGCCATATTTCATTCCTTCTTTATCTTCATTTTTCTTCCGTTGCGCCCTTTCGTTGTCTTTGTCCATTCCATTTGTCATTTCCATGTTGTCCGTCATAGTGCTTCACGAAAAGAAAAACTCTCCCCCAAGCAGCAAAACTGCAAGGGGGAAAGACTAACCAAACTTAAAACTATTCAACTGCAAGAACAAACAAAAAATATATTTCGAAATCCAAATAATTAACAAAAATAGCTCTCGCGCAAACACTCTTCAGCAAACACTCACTCACAGCTCAAAACTCGCACCTGTCGTCACTTCTCCAATCAGGATGGGCGTATTCAGGCTGGTATGGCCGTAAGCGAGGGAACAACTCTTGGTACACTATATAAAGTCAATGTGTCACTCACTCTGAAAGGGACACAGAAATGTATCCACTTTGTGACACAAACTGAAGAAGCTCAACCCTTGCTTACATTTCCAATATATATATATATAAATATATATATTTGAGTCTTGTTGGGGGGGGGGGGGGGGGGGGCATATCCTATGTTGATTTATGACAAGTTCATTGACTAGGGCCCTATAAAATAGGCGTTGCGGACCAAATCACGGAATCCAGACATTAAACCGAAATTCAACAATATTCAAACATTTATTGAACTTAGTAAGAAATCAACTAAATCTATTCAACTTGTTAGAAAACGCATTCATTTGCCCAAGTCAATCATAAGACATGAACAAAATGCATCAGTGATTCGTATTTCCATGAACTTTCTGGCACGTCACAGGAATGCCCCTGTCTGTGTGCATGTGTGCGTATGTCTACACTTTGTGTAGCCGTTAGCGATGATGCTAATGATAACCTTCTTCTGGTAGGGAAGGAATGGCTTTCCCCAAAACCTTCGCAAGTAAATGTTAACTACAAAGTAGCCTATGCCTGCCTGGCAGAATTATACCGTGATCATTTGCATCACTCCAGTGGCCATTTGTTCTACAGCAACACCGCTTAACCAAACAAAGGTCTCTTCCTGGTGCACGCTTGCATTTAAGGGTAACTACACCCCAAAATCTAAATGTCTTACATTTTTCCCAGACCTCACAAATGGTCACCTGATAGGGTTTAAACATTGTTGTGGACATAGAACATCCAATTGTGCTGTTTTGCTATTAAAAAGGTGTACTTTTGAGAGCGAAAACCTGCCAAAACAGGGAAAAACGGTCAACGGGGAAATCTAAACGGAGAAAAGGGAACTTGGGAATTAACGGAATCAGGCAAAACATTGAAGGGATTTTATAGTGCCCTAAAGGACTACAGACATTGACTGTCTCCTAGACTAAAAACAAAGGCTGCATGTACTGCCTATATTTTGAGGGAAACGCACTGTCCATTATTTGATTTGATCAGGGCAGGGCAGCACACACAAACTGCATTTAGTCCAATAACAATCCATGATATTATTAGGGTGATAAATAAAAGGCAGTTGCTCCATGACACAAGAGCACGCTCTACTGGGACAAAAAGCTTACAGCACCTGGTATTCCCAGGCGGTCTCCCATCCAAGTACTAACCAGGCCCGACTCTGCATAGCTTCCGAGATCAGATGAGATCGGGCGTATTCAGGCTGGTATGGCCGTAAGCGAGGGAACAACTCTTGGTACACTATATAAAGTCAATGTGTCACTCATTCTGAAAGGGACACAGAAACGTATCCACTTTGTGACACAAACTGAAGAAGCTCAACCCTTGCTTACATTTCCAATATATATATATACAGTGGGGAAAAAAAGTATTTAGTCAGCCACCAATTGTGCAAGTTCTCCCACTTAAAAAGATGAGAGAGGCCTGTAATTTTCATCATAGGTACACGTCAACTATGACAGACAAAATGAGGGGAAAAAATCCAGAAAATCACATTGTAGGACTTTTAATGAATTTATTTGCAAATGATGGTGGAAAATAAGTATTTGGTCAATAACAAAAGTTTCTCAATACTTTGTTATATACCCTTTGTTGGCAATGACACAGGTCAAACGTTTTCTGTAAGTCTTCACAAGGTTTTCACACACTGTTGCTGGTATTTTGGCCCATTCCTCCATGCAGATCTCCTCTAGAGCAGTGATGTTTTGGGGCTGTCGCTGGGCAACACAAACTTTCAACTCCCTCCAAAGATTTTCTATGGGGTTGAGATCTGGAGACTGGCTAGGCCACTCCAGGACCTTGAAATGCTTCTTACGAAGCCACTCCATCGTTGCCCGGGCGGTGTGTTTGGGATCATTGTCATGCTGAAAGACCCAGCCACGTTTCATCTTCAATGCCCTTGCTGATGGAAAGAGGTTTCACTCAAAATCTCACGATACATGGCCCCATTCATTCTTTCCTTTACACGGATCGGTCGTCCTGGTCCCTTTGCAGAAAAACAGCCCCAAAGCATGATGTTTCCACCCCCATACTTCACAGTAGGTATGGTGTTCTTTGGATGCAACTCAGCATTCTTTGTCCTCCAAACACGACGAGTTGAGTTTTTACCAAAAAGTTATATTTTGGTTTCATCTGACCATATGACATTCTCCCAATCCTCTTCTGGATCATCCAAATGCACTCTAGCAAACTTCAGACGGGCCTGGACATGTACTGGCTTAAGCAGGGGGACACGTCTGGCACTGCAGGATTTGAGTCCCTGGCGGCGTAGTGTGTTACTGATGGTAGGCTTTGTTACTTTGGTCCCAGCTCTCTGCAGGTCATTCACTAGGTCCCCCCGTGTGGTTCTGGGATTTTTGCTCACCGTTCTTGTGATCATTTTGACCCCACGGGGTGAGATCTTGCGTGGAGCCCCAGATCGAGGGAGATTATCAGTGGTCTTGTATGTCTTCCATTTCCTAATAATTGCTCCCACAGTTGATTTCTTCAAACCAAGCTGCTTACCTATTGCAGATTCAGTCTTCCCAGCCTGGTGCAGGTCTACAATTTTGTTTCTGGTGTCCTTTGACAGCTCTTTGGTCTTGGCCATAGTGGAGTTTGGAGTGTGACTGTTTGAGGTTGTGGACAGGTGTCTTTTATACTGATAACAAGTTCAAACAGGTGCCATTAATAAGGTTAACGATTGGAGGACAGAGGAGCCTCTTGAAGAAGAAGTTACAAGTCTGTGAGAGCCAGAAATCTTGCTTGTTTGTAGGTGACCAAATACTTATTTTCCACCATAATTTGCAAATAAATTCATTAAAAATCCTACAATGTGATTTTCTTGATTTTTTTTCTCAATTTGTCTGTCATAGTTGACGTGTACCTATGATGAAAATTACAGGCGCCTCTCATCTTTTTAAGTGGGAGAACTTGCACAATTGGTGGCTGACTAAATACTTTTTCCCCCCACTGTATATATTTGAGTCTTGTTGGGGGGGGGGGGAAGAGGGCATATCCTATGTTGATTTATGACAAGTTCATTGACTAGGGCCCTATAAAATAGGCGTTGCGGACCGAATCACGGAATCCAGACATTAAACCGAAATTCAACAATATTCAAACATTTATTGAATTTAGTAAGAAATCAACTAAATCTATTCAACTTGTTAGAAAACGCATTCATTTGCCCAAGTCAATCATAAGACATGAACAAAATGCATCAGTGATTCGTATTTCCATGAACATTCTGAAACGGCACAGGAATGCCCCTGTCTGTGTGCATGTGTGCGATGCGCGCGTATGTCTACACTTTGTGTAGCCGTTAGCGATGATGCTAATGATAACCTTCTTCTGGTAGGGAAGGAATGGCTTTCCCCAAAACCTTCGCAAGTAAATGTTAACTACAAAGTAGCCTATGCCTGCCTGGCAGAATTATACCGTGATCATTTGCATCACTCCAGTGGCCATTTGTTCTACAGCAACACCGCTTAACCAAACAAAGGTCTCTTCCTGGTGCACGCTTGCATTTAAGGGTAACTACACCCCAAAATCTAAATGTCTTACATTTTTCCCAGACCTCACAAATGGTCACCTGATAGGGTTTAAACATTGTTGTGGACATAGAACATCCAATTGTGCTGTTTTGCTATTAAAAAGGTGTACTTTGAGAGCGAAAACCTGCCAAAACAGGGACAAACGGTCAACGGGGAAATCTAAACGGAGAAAAGGGAACATGGGAATTAACGGAATCAGGCAAAACATTGAAGGGATTTTATAGTGCCCTAATGGACTACAGACATTGACTGTCTCCTAGACTAAAAACAAAGGCTGCATGTACTGCCTATATTTTGAGGAAAACGCACTGTCCATTATTTGATTTGATCAGGGCAGGGCAGCACACACAAACTGCATTTAGTCCAATAACAATCCATGATATTATTAGGGTGATAAATAAAAGGCAGTTGCTCCATGACACAAGAGCACGCTCTACTGGGACAAAAAGCTTAGAGCACCTGGTATACCCAGGCGGTCTCCCATCCAAGTACTAACCAGGCCCGACTCTGCTTAGCTTCCGAGATCGGACGAGATCAGGAGTATTCAGGATGGTATGGCCGTAAGCGAGGGAACAACTCTTGGTAAACTATATAAAGTCAATGTGTCACTCACTCTGAAAGGGACACAGAAACGTATCCACTTTGTGACACAAACTGAAGAAGCTCAACCCTTGCTTACATTTCCAACAATTGAAGGGATTTTATAGTGCCCTAATGGACTACAGACATTGACTGTCTCCTAGACTAAAAACAAAGGCTGCATGTACTGCCTATATTTTGAGGGAAACGCACTGTCCATTATTTGATTTGATCAGGGCAGGGCAGCACACACAAACTGCATTTAGTCCAATAACAATCCATGATATTATTAGGGTGATAAATAAAAGGCAGTTGCTCCATGACACAAGAGCACGCTCTACTGGGACAAAAAGCTTACAGCACCTGGTATTCCCAGGTAGTCTCCCATCCAAGTACTAACCAGGCCCGACGCTGCTTAGCTTCCAAGATCGGATGAGATCAGGCGAATTCAAGATGGTATGGCCGTAAGCGAGGGAACAACTCTTGGTACACTATATAAAGTCAATGTGTCACTGACTCTGAAAGGGACACAGAAACGTATCCACTTTGTGACACAAACTGAAGAAGCTCAACCCTTGCTTACATTTCCAATGTATATATATATATTTGAGTCTTGTTGGGGGGGGGGGGGGGAGAGGGCATATCCTATGTTGATTTATGACAAGTTCATTGACTAGGGCCCTATAAAATAGGCGTTGCGGACCGAATCACGGAATCCAGACATTAAACCGAAATTCAACAATATTCAAACATTTATTGAATTTAGTAAGAAATCAACTAAATCTATTCAACTTGATAGAAGACGCATTCATTTGCCCAAGTCAATCATAAGACATGAACAAAATGCATCAGTGATTCGTATTTCCATGAACTTTCTGAAACGGCACAGGAATGCCCCTGTCTGTGTGCATGTGTGCGGTGCGGGCGTATGTCTACACTTTGTGTAGCCGTTAGCGATGATGCTAATGATAACCTTCTTCTGGTAGGGGAGGAATGGCTTTCCCCAAAACCTTCGCAAGTAAATGTTAACTACAAAGTAGCCTATGCCTGCCTGGCAGAATTATACCGTGATCATTTGCATCACTCCAGTGGCCATTTGTTCTACAGCAACACCGCTTAACCAAACAAAGGTCTCTTCCTGGTGCACACTTGCATTTAAGGGTAACTACACCCCAAAATCTAAATGTCTTACATTTTTCCCAGACCTCACAAATGGTCACCTGATAGGGTTTAAACATTGTTGTGGACATAGAACATCCAATTGTGCTGTTTTGCTATTAACCCTCCCGTTGTCCTGGTATTCTGTACACACGCCGTGCCCTCCGGGTCGAACTGTCCCCCTCTCACTAAAGGCCCAGTTGGAACATGTGGGACAGTATGGGTGCGAACAGCCTTTGCAGATGTATTTGTTACACCTGGTGCACACCGTGTGTGTTTTACAGTCCTTCTTTGTGGGGCAGACCTGACACCTCTTCCTCTTACTGGGTTGTGCGGGGTTGGGTGCTTGGGCCGGTGCTGCGTGGTCCGGTGCTGCGGGGGCGTGATCCCGCCTGGGCTGATCACGATACGTAGCCCTCTGAACAGCTTTGACGAGCGCCGCAGAGGCTTCGGTGCGAGGGAGACGGGCCCTTCTTTGTATGAACGGAGTCACTAGTGCCTTTCCCAGCTGCTCGAGGAACACCCTCCTCTTGTTTCGCTTGCCAGGCATCCAAGTGGGGTTGAGCTCTCGCCATATGACAAAAGCGTTGTAAGAGGACACGTCAAGGATGTTGTGGAAGATTACCAGGGGCCAGCGCGCGGTCATCCTCCTGCAGCTGTAGGTTCCAATCACCTTGTCTAGGTTGTCCACACCTCCCTTGTTGCTGTTGTAGTCTAGGACGATGGCCGGCTTCTTGTCCTGGCGACGGCTAATGTGAGCCTCGGTGTGCAGCGTGCTCAGGAGTAAGACGTTCTTGTTTCTCTTTGCCAGGTAGGACACTACAGCGGTGGTGGGCGTGAAGGCGAACTTGGAGGAGAAGAGGAGCCTGTCCTTTGAGGCGAGCAGCGCCTGCGGGAGCTCTGGCTTGTTCTTTCTGACCGTGCCGACCACGGTGACGTTCCTGGTCAGGAGCTGGCGCGCGAGCTCGTATGAGGTGAAGAAATTGTCGCAGGTGACGTTGTGACCCCTGAGTCCCTGCGTCAAATCGAGCACGACCCTCATCCCCTGGTTCTTCTCGGGGCCTCCGCATGTGGCCTTGCCGGTGTAGACCTGCATCTTCCAGGCGTAGCTGGATTTGGAGTCGCAGGCCACCCATGTCTTGATGCCGTATTTGGCCGGCTTGCTTGGGATATACTGGCGGAAAGGACATCGGCCTGGAGGAGATAGAGAGAGACAGAGAGAGAGAGAGAGAGAGAGAGAGAGAGAGAGAGAGAGAGAGAGAGAGAGAGAGAGAGAGAGAGAGAGAGAGAGAGAGAGGAAAGACAAGAGATTAGCTTTAGCGTGTTGTGTTGTGTTGTGTTCAGTGTTGTGTTCAGTGTTGTTGTTGTGCTCTTGTACGGTGTTGTTGGCCCCGGCACACCTCTGAAAGGGACCAGTTGCTCGTCCACCGTCACGTCGGGCCCGGGGTTGTAGAGGAGCGGCAGCCTCTCGACCCACTTGTCCCAGACCTCTCTCACGGCTGCAAGTTTGTCACCGCCGCCTGCTGCGCGTCTCTCGGCTCTGGTCTGGCCGTCGTCGAAGTGAAGGAGTCTCGAGTAAGCGTGAAAGACTTTGAGCGGCATGGTTGCGCGGAAAATGGTCCTTCCGCTCTCGGCGTCCCAGAGACTAGAGGCCGCTTCGCCTCGGGACCGGTACACGCCGGCTAGGATGAGCAGCCCTACGTAGGCTCTCAGGTCTGTGGAGTCCATCGCTTTCCAGCAGCCGCCGCCGCCGCCGCCGCCGCGGTCACGGTCTTCGTGGTTTTCGTGGTCTTCGGCGTAGTGGCGGTGGTCGTCGTCGTCGTCGTCGTCGTCGCCGCCGTCGCCTCGGGCTCCGTATTTTCGAACGCCCTCCAGATTGGTCATCTCCAGGATGATGTCTTCTATCTCAGGTGTGAAAAACAAGCGAAACATGGAGAGGATGTCGCGGGCTTGGCCTACGGCCTGCCTAGTAGGCCCGGGCCTCATGTCCTCCGGCACCTCAGCAACCGGCCTGTTACTTTTTGCCGCTGCTGCGGCCCCTCCGACGCCCCGATTGTTGTCACAGGGCACCGAGCACCATTGGATTTGGCCGTTTCTCGACACGAATGTCTCTCTTTCCACTCGAGGGATATCGTGTTGTGTTCTGGGGCTGATGCTGCGGCGGCGGCGGCTGCGGCAGCGGCGGAGGTCTCCTCGCTCTCCTCGCTCTCCTTCACCTTCCCCTTGTTCTTCCCCTTCTTGTTGGTCGTCGTCGTCGTCGTCATCGTCTCGTTCGTCTTCTACGCCTTGACCTTCTTCTACTTGGACATCGTCCTCGTCGTCGGCGGCTGCGGCGTCGTAGTCGTCGTCGTCCTCTGTGGTCTCCTCGTCCTCTGGGTTGTATTCCTCCCCGTCTTCTTCTTCGGATGCTTCCTCGTCCGCTTCCTCGTCGCAGTCAGAGTCATTGGAAAATATCTGTTCTAGGACCTGTTTGGCCGTGAATCGCACAGCACTCATAATAGCTTCGGCACCCAGGCTGGGGAAGTCCCCAACACCTCTCTCTTCGGCACGTGTCCGGACATGCCACGGAGGCAATATTATTATTATTATTAGTAGTAGTAGTAGTAGTAGTAGTAGTAGTAGTAGTAGTAGTAGTAGTAGTAGTAGTAGTAGTAGTAGTAGTAGTAGTAGTAGTAGTAGTAGTAGTTGTTCTAGTTGTTCTAGTTGTTCTAGTTGTTCTAGTTGTTCTAGTTGTTGTTCTTGGTGTTGCTGTTTTTTGTTTACGGCTTACCTAGTACCTCTGGCTCAGAGCTTATGCCTCTAACGTGTAGCCTGGGTCCGTTTGACCCCAGCCAGGACAGGACAACACTAGGGCTTATACAGCAGCTCGCTCTAACACTCTGACACGTAGTCTGGGTCTTTTTGACCCGGTCAGGACAGCGGGAGGAGATATACAGCCACTCGCTCTAACACCTAGGCTCTGACACGTAGCCTGGGTCTTTTTGACCCGGACAGGACAGGACAGGACAACGCTAGGGGTTATACAGCCACTAGCTCAAACACATAGGCACTGACACGTAGCCTGGGTCTTTTTGACCCGGTCAGGACAGCAGGTGGAGACATAGAGCAGCTCGCTCTAACACCTAGGCACTGACACGTAGCCTGGGTCTTTTTGACCCAGACAGGACAGGACAGGACAGGACAGGACAACACTAGGGGTTATACAGCCACTAGCTCAAACACATAGGCACTGACACGTAGCCTGGGTCTTTTTGACCCGGTCAGGACAGCAGGTGGAGACATAGAGCAGCTCGCTCTAACACCTAGGCTCTAACACGTAGCCTGGGTCTTTTTGACCCGGTCAGGACAGCGGGAGGGGATATATACAGCCACTAGCTCTAACACCTAGGCACTGACACGTAGCCTGGGTCTTTTTGACCCGGACAGGACAGGACAGGACAGGACAGGACAACGCTAGGGGTTATACAGCCACTAGCTCAAACACATAGGCACTGACACGTAGCCTGGGTCTTTTTGACCCGGTCAGGACAGCAGGTGGAGACATAGAGCAGCTCGCTCTAACACCTAGGCTCTAACACGTAGCCTGGGTCCTTTTGACCCGGACAGGACAGGACAGGACAGGACAGGACAGCGGGAGGAGATATACAGCGAGCCACTCGCGCTAACACCTAGGCTCTAACATTAACCCCCGAAAAAAATAATAATAAATGAATATAATATAATTAATTATTTTTATGGGAGTGGTCATTGAATCCACAATATAACAGGTTCGTGTCTCACAGACAAACAATATCCATCGAAGCTATGTCGACTTTCCAGAACACAGAAAACGCAAAGGGCGATTCTCGCTGCATCACTGCAGTGTTTGACATACACACGTCGGACTCCAGTCACGTAACTACTACCGACAATACCACCACCACCGTCGTCGGCACCGTGATCGGTCTGGGCATCGGAGGGTCGACTCGACTGAATCTGAGCACCATCAACTTCAACGACATCTATTCTGCGTTCAATCGAGTAGTGAACAACATACCCATACTTCTCGGGTACACGGTGAAAAGCCTCTCGGTCATGCCCAACAACAAACTGGAGGTGAGACTATTTGTCGAACCCAAATATAGTCTGTTGAGGTATGAGCTGTGGCTCGTTCGGGTCGTAGGACAGGCTCTGCTCTTGTGGTTTTACCACGGTGCAGTGTCACACATCATGGTGACACACCGGGACCATGTGCAGAAGATACACCGTGAAGCTGTGGGATGGTGTCCCTGTGCTGCAACGTTGACCGGTTTCGACGACAGCGAGTCTTGTACTTGTGCTTTGTACTACGACATGTGGGACATGGACGTTCGTCACAGCCACGTCCGAGACCATTTGTTGACATATCGGACATATCGGCAAATGCCATGCGACATCTCATCCGTGTGTAGCGGTGTCCACATGACAGATCTCTCAGATGAGGAACAGACACTTCTGATGAAGAAAGTCGCCTGGATATTTCAAGGCTTTTCTGTTGGCCCCAAACAACACGCCATGATGGGGATCCGTTCGAGCCTAGGCATACCTTGTGATTTCACGAAAACCCAAAATGTTGTACCGCAAGTATACAAGTTGACAGACTGTCAGAATGAAACACGTGCGGAGATGTTCAATTGTCAGCAAGCCGAAGACCAGATGACATATATTCACTTGTTGAGGAAATGGACATCTTGGGTTTCCAGCATTGTCGTCGAGTAGTGACACACACCTACAATATTACAAGGAAAACACCAGATTCTTTACAAAGTAAACATTTCACTGTAATGTCTGTACCTACAATGTGACCAATAAAAGTTGATTTAATTTAATTTGCAAGGGTCCCGTTCACAGCACAGCACACACTCGCTCTAACACTCTAACACGTAGCCTGGGTCGTTTTGACCCCAGCCAGGACACGAGAGGACAACGCTAGGGGTCATACAGCCACTCGCTCTAACACATAGGCACTGACACGTAGCCTGGGTCTTTTTTTGACCCGGACAGGACAGCGGGAGGAGATATACAGCCACACGCTCTAACACATAGGCACTGACATGTAGCCTGGGTCGTTTTGACCCCGGACAAGAAAGGACAGGACAGGACAGGACAGGACAGGACAGCGGCACGGGATATACAGCCACTCCCTCTAACAAATAGGCACTGACACGTAGCCTGGGTCTTTTTGACCCCGGACAAGACAGGACAACGCTAGGGGTTACACAGCCACTCACTCTAACACGTAGCCTGGGTCTTTTTGACCCGGACAGGACAACGGGAGGGTTAAAGAAGTGTTTCCAGCCATAATCTTCACTGTCATACAAATATTTCTTTACTGTTTTTATCCTAATAGCTTTTCTTTTGAAATCTAAATCTACAAGTTTTAAACCTCCATCCACATAGTCAGCTATCAATGTTTTCTGAGATATTCTAACTCCTTTACCATCCCATGTAAAATTAGACACCACCTTATTTAATTCATTTAGCACCCACTCAGGCATGTCCAGGACTCCCAAAACATACACAAATTTAGATAATACAAAAGCATTTGCAACAATTACTTTACCTTTTAACTTTAATTTTCTATTTTTCCAGAAATTCAACGTTAGCTTGACTTTATTAAGGATCCCAGTCCAAGTTATATAGTTTGCCTCTTTCTCCTTTACACCAATGTTTACTCCCAGCACTTTAATAAAATCCCTTGCTATCTTGAATGGAATCTCACACTTATTTGCATCGATATCCCCAACAAACATTATTTCAGTCTTCTCTATATTAACTTTAGCGCCCGAGGCCTTACCATATATATCTATGATTCTCATAATGCTTCCAATGCTTCCTATATCCTTCACAGTGCAAGTAGTGTCATCAGCGTACTGATGTACAACACTGATACCACCACCTGGGATTCCGACACCCCTTACCTCTGTATTACTATTTATTAATGTAGCTAACGGTTCTGTAGAAACACTGTACAACAGAGCTGACAAAGGACAGCCCTGCCTTACTGACCTCTCTACAGGAAAAGTATCTGTTAACACTACGTTACATTTGACACAACTTTTAGCCCCGCTGTACAACAGGTTGATCCAAGATACAAACTTTGGCCCAAAACCAAACCTCTCCATAGTCTGTAATAGGAAGCTATGCTCCACTCTATCAAAAGCTTTGTTAAAATCCAAACTTAATACTATACCGCCTTCATTTTTCATTTGATTAACAACATCTCTAATTGTACAAATTACATCTGCAACATCTCTTCCGGGTATACCGTAGGCTTGTGTTGATGCAATAATACTCCCAATCACCTTTTTCATCCTATTCGCTAACACTTTAGTCAATATCTTATAATCCGAATTTAGAAGACTAATAGGGCTATAATTTTCTAACTTTAATCTACTGCCCCTATTCTTGAATAAAGATCGTTAACATACCAGTTGACATAGACTCAGGGATTTCCTTATTCTCTTCCATATAATGAAACACCTTCACTAAAATGGGTGCCAAAATATCTACAAAGACTTTATAGAACTCATTTGTTAAACCATCCAAACCCGGACTTTTATTGCCTTGAGTGTTAACAATTGCTTCCTTGATTTCCATAATCGAAATCTCTTCATCTCACATCATTCTATCTACCTGAGATACTTTGGCACTAATTGTATCCAACACTTTTTCAACACACACTTTATCTACATCATTCTTTTTGTAAAGATTTCTGTAAAAGGATTCAACTGTATCTAAGATCTCAACAAAATCGTTTACCTTTACACCTTTTTCATCTTCCAACTCTACAATGTAACTCTTAGTTTGTTTTCTTTTTTCAAGCCCCCAAAAAAAGGATGTACATTTCTCTCCCTCCAAAGCGTACTGTGCCCTACTCCTAACAATAGCACCCAAACATTTCTTTTTTTCATAACGACCCAGCTCTGCATGGATTTTCAAATAGTTCACAACATCATAGTCCGGATCAGTATCAGCCTTTTCAAGTTCATGCAACATCCTATTTCTAAGCATTGTTTCCTTCTGCTTATCTAACCGGTTGTGATTTCTAGCATACCTAATACTCCTGTTTTTTACTTTTCCTTTCACTTCCTCCCACCATAAACACACATTCTCTTTTAACAGTACATTAGACATTTCATCATTAATACATTCAACAATTTCATTTCTATATCCTTCCTCCTTTAACAGACTGGCATTTAAACACCAGACACCTCCCCCTCTCCTCTCCACACCAAAACCCATTTGAAATGACATTACTGCGTGATCACTATATGCTGTAAAGTTATATGACATCTTCTTAACATGCTGCACCAATTCTTGTTTTGCTAGACATAAATCAATTCTGCTTTGTTTTAATTCCTTTAGCACCACCTGCCTTCTAGAAAACACTCTTCTGTTTGGATTTTCAGCCCTCCATATATCTACTAGATTCTCCTCATTCATAAGTTTCCATAATGCATTTCTAGAAGAGTCATATCTGAATCTAGCACAACTAGAGGCATCCATTCTACTACACCTCACATTAAAGTCTCCTATCAGTATACAGTTTTCTGAGCACAGTGTTTTTAAATTGTGAAACATTTCTCTCCTTTCAGATTCAATGTTTGAAGCATAAACATTGATTAAACGAAAAACTACATTTTGAACTTCAAATTCAATTGCAATAAGTCTGCCATCATTGTCAGCATATATTTGTTTTACATTTTGAACAACATCGTTTTTTATCAAAATAGCCACACCACATGTTTTTTCACTTCCATGACTACAAAAAATTAAATCAGACCATTTACTCTTAATCTCCTGTATTTTGGAATCTGTCCAATTGGTCTCTTGAAAACACAACATGTCTGCCTTAACAGACACTAAAACCTGCTCAAATTTGCTCATGTTTCTCAAACTGTTACCATTTAGGGATGCGACTGTAATCATTATTAATGTGTGCAGAGGTATAATCAGAGCAAAACAAGTCCTTTCAAAACCTACTTTTTCTTTTTTCCAAATCCCATCATCTCCCTAGTTTTCGACAATGACCTCTTATTTTTTGCAAACAACTGATGATCCTCACTATCTATTTCATCCTCCGTCTCCTGATTTGGAGCGGCAGGGAAGCCTTTTGAAAAGTGCGCTTTAACAGTGCCAGTGACTTCAGTGGACCCAGCTCGCTCTTTGGTGTAATTTTTACACACGCTTGAAACTGGCTCAGGCACCTGAGAAGCACCTTGCACCATCTCTACCTTTGTATGTATTTCACCCATCATGTGCTGCTGTTCCACCTTGTCAGCAGCAGAGACCAAAACTTCATCTCGTGTTTTACCAGAAGACATTACAGGCTCTTCAGGCATATCTGCCACTGTCTCTGAAGTCACACTCCCATGTCACTCTCTTTTTCTCCCTCCATAAACACACTCCCCTCATCTTCCTCCGAAGTGAGGTCCATTGTTTGCAAAAGTAAGTGATCTTTTCCCTTCTTACAGCTACATCTAACTTTCGGTCTGTCACACATTTCACACACATTACCTATGTTCAAACATTCTCTGGCATAATGCCCTTGTTCACTACATTTATGGCAAGTGAATTCTGGACATTCCTTAAGTATGTGCCCCGGCTGAATACATAGTCTACATACCTTCACTTGATTGTCATGGATTACACGAAAATATTCAAATCCCTCGACAGTGTTAAATTTGGTAGAATATGGCAAGGATTGCACATTGTCTGTGAACTTCACCTTGCAAAATCTCGTCCCGTCTACAATGTCTGTTCCTGGCCACATCCTCCTCTTGATTGGCGTGGTCGCCTTCACTTTCCAGCCTCTTAGTTTCTCATATATCTCCCCATCTGTAATGTATGCAGGCAAGTTCAAAAAGGACACCACAAGCTCATCGTTCCCTAGCTCTTTAGCCATGATTTGACAGTTCTTTATCTTTAGCCCGTCCATTAGTCTTTCTTTTCCCTTTACATGAGACATTGTTATTTCATACTTATTTCCGTCTCTCATTCTACATCCAAGTATTGTTCCACAAACTTCCCTTATTCCTCTCAGCAATTCCATCGTTGTTATTTTCCCTTCTCCAATTATTTCCACGTTCACCGTCAGTTCCTTCTCATACTTTCTTTTCTTCAGTTCTTCATTTGAAATTCTGATTTCACTGTTGTCCTTTCTCGTCGTCGTTTGTATTCTTGATGTTGACGCCATGTTGTCCATCCGGTTATTTTAATAAATATCCCCCAAACAGCTCACGCCGATGGGGGATATTATCAAAAAAGTTTCAAAGAAAATCAACTACAATCACACACAAACTTTCAAACTTATAAATCAAATAAACCTCAAAAAAACGATATCCTCTCTCAAGCACTCAGACACCTGCCGCTCATCCACTTCCTGAAATTCCAAAAAGGGGCGTATTCAGGCTGGTATGGCCGTAAGCAAGTGAACAACTCTTGGTACACTATATAAAGACATGAACAACATTTACCAGTGATTCAAATTCCCGTGCAACTTAATGAACCGACTAAAAACAAAGGCTGAATGTACTGCCTATATTTTGAGGGAAACGCTTTGTCTATTATTTAATTTGACCAGGGCAGCACATACAAACTGCATTTAGTCCAATAAAAATACATGACATTATTAGGGTGATGAATAAAAGGCAGTTGCTCCATGACACATATATTTTGAGGGAAACGCACTGTCTATTATTTAAATTGATCTGGGCAGGGCAGGGCAGCACATACAAACTGCATTTAGTCCGATTAAAATACATTATATTATTAGGGTGATGAATAAAAGGCAGTTGCTCCATGACACATATATTTTGAGGGAAACGCACTGTCTATTATTTAAATTGATCTGGGCAGGGCAGGGCAGCACATACAAACTGCATTTAGTCCAATACAATCAAAATAAAAGGCAGTTGCTCCATGACACATATATTTTGAGGGAAACGCACTGTCTATTATTTAATTTGATCAGGGCAGGGCAGGGCAGCACATACAAACTGCATTTAGTCGAATACAATTACATGATATTATTAGGGTGATATATAAAAGGCAGTTGCTCCATGACACAAGAGTACTCTCTAGTGGAACAAAAAGCTTACAGCACCTGGTATTCCCAGGCATTCTCCCATCCAAGTCCTAACCAGGCCCAATCCTGTTTAGCTTCCGAGATCGGACGAGATCGGGCGTATTCAGGCTGGTATGGCCGTAAGCGAGGGAACAACTTTTGGTACACAATATATAAGACATGAACAAAATTTACCAGTGATTCGAATTTCCGTACAACTTAATGAACCGACTAAAAACAAAGGCTGAATGTACTTTCTATATTTTGAGGGAAACGCTTTGTCTATTATTTAATTTGACCAGGGCAGGGCAGCACATACAAACTGCATTTAGTCAAATAAAAATACATGATATTATTAGGGTGATAAATAAAAGGCAGTTGCTCCATGACACATACATTTTGAGGGAAAAGCACTGTCTATTATTTAAATTGATCAGGGCAGGGCTGGGCAGGTCACCACATACTAACTGCATTTAGTCCAATAAAAATACATGATATTATTAGGGTGATAAATAAAAGGCAGTTGCTCCATGACACATATATTTTGAGAGAAACGCACTGTCTATTATTTAATTTGATCAGGGCAGGGCAGGGCAGCACATACAAACTGCATTTAGTCCAATAAAAAGACATGATATTATTAGGGTGATAAATAAAAGGCAGTTGCTCCATGACACATATCTTTTGAGGGAAACGCACTGTCAATTATTTAAATTGATCAGGGAAGGGCAGGGCAGCACATACAAACTGCATTTAGTCCAATAAAAATACATGATATTATTAGGGTGATAAATAAAATGCAGTTGCTCCATGACACTAGAGCACTCTCTAGTGGAACAAAAAGCTTACAGCACCTGGTATTCACAGGCAGTCTCCCATCCAAGTACTAACCAAGCCCAATCCTGCTTAGCTTCCGAGATCAGACGAGATCTGGTGTATTCAGGCTGGTATGGCCGTAAGCGAGTGGACAGCTCTTGGTACACTATATAAAGAAATTAACAAAATTTACCAGTGATTCGAATTTCCGTGCAACTTAATGAACCGACTAAAAACAAAGGCTGAATGTAATGCCTATATTTTGAGGGGAAAGTGGTACAAAATATAGTGTACCAAGAGTTGTTCACTCGCTTACGGCCATACCAGCCTGAATACACCCGATCTCGTCAGATCTCGGAAGCTAAGCAGCGTCGGGCCTGGTTAGTACTTGGATGGGAGACCGCCTGGGAATACCAGGTGCTGTAAGCTTTTTGTCCCAGTAGAGCGTGCTCTTGTGTCATGGAGCAACTGCCTTTTATTTATCACCCTAATAATATCATGGATTGTTATTGGACTAACTGCAGTTTGTGTGTGCTGCCCTGCCCTGATCAAATCAAATAATGGACAGTGCGTTTCCCTCAAAATATAGGCAGTACATGCAGCCTTTGTTTTTAGTCTAGGAGACAGTCAATGTCTGTAGTCCATTAGGGCACTATAAAATCCCTTCAATGTTTTGCCTGATTCCGTTAATTCCCAAGTTCCCTTTTCTCCGTTTAGATTTCCCCGTTGACCGTTTGTCCCTGTTTTGGCAGGTTTTCGCTCTCAAAAGTACACCTTTTTAATAGCAAAACAGCACAATTGGATGTTCTATGTCCACAACAATGTTTAAACCCTATCAGGTGACCATTTGTGAGGTCTGGGAAAAATGTAAGACATTTAGATTTTGGGATGTAGTTACCCTTAAATGCAAGCGTGCACCAGGAAGAGACCTTTGTTTGGTTAAGCGGTGTTGCTGTAGAACAAATGGCCACTGGAGTGATGCAAATGATCACGGTATAATTCTGCCAGGCAGGCATAGGCTACTTTGTAGTTAACATTTACTTGCGAAGGTTTTGGGGAAAGCCATTCCTTCCCTACCAGAAGAAGTTTATCATTAGCATCATCGCTAACGGCTACACAAAGTGTAGACATACGCGCGCACCGCACACATGCACACAGACAGGGGCATTCCTGTGCCGTGCCAGAAAGTTCATGGAAATACGAATCACTGAAGCATTTTGTTCATGTCTTATGATTGACTTGGGCAAATGAATGCGTATTCTAACAAGTTGAATAGATTTAGTTGATTTCTTACTAAGTTCAATAAATGTTTGAATATTGTTGAATTTCGGTTTAATGTCTGGATTCCGTGATTCGGTCCGCAACGCAGGGGCGGTGTGTTCAATAGGGCGATATGGGCGACGCACTGCCAAACGGGAAAAGGAAGGGATTTTTTTTCTAATCAATTATATCACGGCAACAGTAGTTATCAGTGTTGTAATCTAGACGTCTGATCTGCCACAGTGCCACTAAATGTCCAATCAGGCTAAAGTCGTGCTTCAAATTGCCCCCCCCCCTTTTGGGGCGATTTCAGTCAGGTTGAAAATCGCCCAGAAGTCTGTCATAGACTCCCATGTAAAATCTATTTTTTTCAAATATCAGAGCTTTCAACACCCCCAACCCCCAAGCGCCTCGGGGTCTCCCCCAAGCCAGACATGAGCACCCATCCTGGGCATGTGTGACTGAAGGAGCCCTCCTCTGGTTCTCCTAGTGAAAACCGTCCTAAAATGACAGGTGGCGCCCCCTTGTGGACGAATCCGGGTGGGGGGGGGATTGGGGCCCCCCCTTGGGGTCTCCCCCAAGCCGGCCATGGGCACCCAGCACGTCCATGTGTGAGTCAGGAGCCATCCCCTGGTGCTCATAGTGAAAACCGTCCTAAAATGACAGGTGGCGCCCCTTGTGGACGAATCTGGGTGGGCCCCCCCTTGGGGGTCTCCCCCAAGCCAGTCATGAGCACCCACCCGCCCATGTATGACTGAAGGAGCCCTCCTCTAGTTCTCCTAGTAAAATAAGTCCTAAAGTGGGAAATTGCGCCACCCCATGGCCTAAAATCAGATGGGGGGCAGTGCTCCCCCACCCCCCAACATCCACCCCCCCCCCAGCCCCCAAGCCCCTTGGGGTCTCCCCCATGACAGTCATGAGCACCCATCCTGGGCATGTGTGACTGAAGGAGTCCTTCTCTGGTTCTCCTAGTGAAATCAGTCCTAAAGTGGGAAATGGCGCCACCCCATGGCCGAAAATCAGCTGGGGGGCAGTGCTCCCCACCCCCCAGCATCCCCTCCCCCAGCCCCCAAGCCCCTTGGGGTCTCCTCCAAGCCAGACATGAGCACCCATCCTGGGCATGTGTGACTGAAGGAGCCCTCCTCTGGTTCTCCTAGTGAAAACCGGAGGGTTACCATGTGGGGGTGTCTGACCCTCCACCCCAATCCGACCAAGAGCACCCATTTCGGCCTTGTGTGACTCAGGAGCCGGTCCCTGGTCTCCTAGTGAAAACCGGAGGGTTACCATGTCTGATTGGAAGTGGGGTGTCTGACCCCCCACCCCAATCCGACCAAGAGCACCTATTTCGGCCTTTTGTGTCTCAGGAGCCGGTCCCTGGTTCTCCTAGTGAAAACCGGAGGGTTACCGTGTCTGAATGGAAGTGGGGTGTCTGACCCCCCACCCCAATCCGACCAAGAGCACCCATTTCGGCCTTGTGTGACTCAGGAGCCGTTCTCTGGCGGGTTACCATGTCTGAATGGACTTAGTGCATTTTTGGACAATTTTCCCTGTTTTTCAAAAAATATTTTAAAATACTTCCTGATGAGCTAGAGGTCCCAAATTTCCTTAACTCCTATAGGAAGACCCTCCTTTCCGCCCCCTATACTTTTTTCCCACTCATTCTAACATGGTTAACCTATAGTAAAATTTATCCAAAAACTGATTATTTTACATTGAAATGTGCGTATATGCGTGCCCTTGTGCGCCAAACAAACCCCATCCTGAATGGACTTTTATTTTTCGATTTATTAACGTTTTAAGTCGTTTTAAAAAAACCTGAATTTGGTGTTTTTTCACCCCGCCGGCAAGGCAACATACAGGCCCTGCGGGTGCCAGGGCTTATGTCGATAATGTGGCCTGTCCCGTAGTCGCCCCATTCGGTTCCAGGTCGACCAGACAGGTACCGGCGCGATTTCAGAAACCTGGTTTTCGACGAATAGAAATACATGTCCGATTGAGCCAGGGGTGGTGGCAAACTTCTCGGCCCGTGCGGATATTGAGAAATGGGCATTTTTGAGGGTTCTGGGTCCCTCAGAACCATGGTTCTAACGCTCCGAAGTGGACCATCCCTCTGGCGACCGACTGGTCGTTCTCTTGCCCTGGGGAGGGCCTGGCTCAGGCTACCCTCGTGTCCCCATGGCCCCTCTCTGTTGTCTAACTAGTTTCAGATTTACTGACCGATTGGCATTCGTTATCCACCTGGGAGGGCCCCTGTCGGCCGGCCTCTGGCCGGTGTTCGGACGGACGGTTCCTCCCGCCCCATGTGGATTCGCCTCTATCGGTGGAGCCCCTTTCGGAGACGGTTAACACCCGCTTCCCCGATACGCTCCAGCCGAGCACCGTTCAAGCGAAACCAAGTCGACCCGTCTGACCCAGTGGCCCTACGTTGGTGCTCCGGTGCGGGGAGTGGCACACCCAGGCAGAGATGCCAGGAGTGAGGTCCACCCTGCTACGTACCGGCGCCAGAGACACGTGCTTCTCACACCCTGTTGTTGGCTCGGTTGTGCGGTTCCTACTAAACCCTCCAGCTAGAAAAAGACCTCTCGAGCGGCGCCCTGGCACTTGCGGCCCCGGCCGGGGGCAGTTCTGGGCCTCCCGCTGGGTGTGCAGTGGATTGCAACCGGGCCTCCTCCCCTGACGGGGTCGGACCGTGCCCGGGCTGTCTTCCGCTTAGCGCGCCCAGGTACAACCTCTACGTTGCGAGGGGCTACCTGGTTGATCCTGCCAGTAGCATATGCTTGTCTCAAAGATTAAGCCATGCAAGTCTAAGTACACACGGCCGGTACAGTGAAACTGCGAATGGCTCATTAAATCAGTTATGGTTCCTTTGATCGCTCCAACGTTACTTGGATAACTGTGGCAATTCTAGAGCTAATACATGCCAACGAGCGCTGACCTTCGGGGATGCGTGCATTTATCAGACCCAAAACCCATGCGGGGTGCTCTCGGGTGCCCCGGCCACTTTGGTGACTCTAGATAACTTCGAGCCGATCGCGCGCCCTTTGTGGCGGTGACGTCTCATTCGAATGTCTGCCCTATCAACTTTCGATGGTACTTTCTGTGCCTACCATGGTAACCACGGGTAACGGGGAATCATATATATACCATGGGGCGGATGGTATGTAAGGTTATGTTATACCACAGGATTGGATGGTATGTAAGGTTATGTTATACCACAGGGCTTGATGATATGTAAGGTTATGTTATACCACAGGGCTTGATGGCATGTAAGGTTATGTTATACCACAGGGCTGGATGGTATGTAAGGTTATGTTATACCACAGGGCTTGATGATATGTAAGGTTATGTATTACCACAGGGCTGGATGGTATGTAAGGTTATGTTATACCACAGGGCTTGATGATATGTAAGGTTATGTTATACCAAGGGGCTGGATGGTATGTAAGGTTATGTTATACCACAGGGCTGGATGGTATGTAAGGTTATGTTATACCACAGGGCTTGATGGCATGTAAGGTTATGTTATACCACAGGGCTGGATGGTATGTAAGGTTATGTTATACCACGGGGGCTGGATGGTATGTAATGTTATGTTATGCCACATGGCTGGGTGGTATGTAAGGTTATGTTATACCACTGGGGCTGGATGGTATGTAAGGTTATACCACGGGGCTGGATGGTATGTAAGGTTATGTTATACCACAGGGCTGGATGGTATGTAAGGTTATGTTATACCACGGGGGCTGGATGGTATGTAATGTTATGTTATGCCACATGGCTGGGTGGTATGTAAGGTTATGTTATACCACGGGTCAGGATGGTATGTATTTGTTTTCAATAAACATTGGAGAAGAAAAATAGTTTACATGTTGTCGACAATCTAAGCCAACCCCATCTGTTTTGACTCATAGTTGCGCACACGTCGGTTTTGTTGCTAAGTAACCAACCCATCTATAGCAGGGGTGTCAGACTGACTAATGGTTTTAGTTATTTCCTTTCAATTCATTTCAATTAAAACCTAGACAACCAGGTGAGGGCAGTTTCTAACTAATCAATTAAAACCTAGACAACCTGGTGAGGGCAGTTTCTAACTAATCAATTAAAACCTAGACAACCAGGTGAGGGCAGTTTCTAACTAATCAATTAAAACCTAGACAACCAGGTGAGGGCAGTTTCTAACTAATCAATTAAATCCTAGACAACCAGGTGAGGGCAGTTTCTAACTAATCAATTAAAACCTAGACAACCAGGTGAGGGCAGTTTCTAACTAATCAATTAAAACCTAGACAACCAGGTGAGGGCAGTTTCTAACTAATCAATTAAAACCTAGACAACCAGGTGAGGGCAGTTTCTAACTAATCAATTAAAACCTAGACAACCTGGTGAGGGCAGTTTCTAACTAATCAATTAAAACCTAGACAACCAGGTGAGGGCAGTTTCTAACTAATCAATTAAAACCTAGACAACCAGGTGAGGGCAGTTTCTAACTAATCAATTAAAACCTAGACAACCAGGTGAGGGCAGTTTCTAACTAATCAATTAAATCCTAGACAACCTGGTGAGGGCAGTTTCTAACTAATCAATTAAAACCTAGACAACCTGGTGAGGGCAGTTTCTAACAAATCAATTAAAACCTAGACAACCAGGTGAGGGCAGTTTCTAACTAATCAATTAAAACCTAGACAACCAGGTGAGGGCAGTTTCTAACTAATCATTTAAAACCTAGACAACCAGGTGAGGGCAGTTTCTAACTAATCAATTAAAACCTAGACAACCAGGTGAGGGCAGTTTCTAACTAATCAATTAAAACCTAGACAACCTGGTGAGGGCAGTTTCTAACTAATCAATTAAAACCTAGACAACCTGGTGAGGGCAGTTTCTAACTAATCAATTAAAACCTAGGCAACCAGGTGAGGGCAGTTTCTAACTAATCAATGATGTTAATTGATCAATCAAGGACAAGGAAGGAGCTAAAACCTGCAGAGCTAAAAGAGTTTAACACCCGTCCTATAGATACAGTATAGCTATGTTTCATACAGCCAGAAGAGGGCACCAAAGACAAACACTAGGGACTGTGTCCCTGCCAGACACCAGAACCAGCTAGAGTACTGGAGCCAACGGAGAGAGGGACGATGAAAAGAAAGATGGAGAGAGAGAGAGAGAGAGAGAGAGAGAGAGATGGGGAAAGAGAGAGAGAGAGAGAGAGAGAGAGAGAGAGAGAGAGAGAGAGAGAGAGAGAGAGAGAGAGAGAGAGAGAGAGAGAGAGAGAGAGAGAGAGAGAGAGAGAGAGAGAGAGAGAGAGAGAGAGAGAGTCATCACTTGTAACACAGGCTGTCCAATGTTCAAAACATTGAATTGTGCATTCATATCTTTAAATAAATCTTACACTTGCACAATCATTGATTCAAAATACAAATTTATTGTGAAATACCAATGAAACGTTAATTTAGATCACCCACACACAAGCAACCGATAGTTTCACTGTGTCATTGTTCGTACAATCATTACAGTTTTTGCCCATAGCATCGATAATAAGGACATTCCGACTGGAGAACAGCTATATCTTCAAGTTTCTACTCCAGACTGTACCTACTGTATGTGTCACATGATTCTGTATCATATTACAGTATTACTGTACTAACTATACTATACAAAAATGGATAGTACTGTGAAGAACTGTATATGTAAAGGAATACCATTGTGATGTTGCAGTACTGTGTACAGTTTGAAAGTACAGTATGTGAAAAATAACCCAACCAATGACATCTTGTGGTGGCATTTTCTACAGAATGGTTGGACGACCTCCTCAAGGTGGAAGGGAACGGCTCTTCACTCAACAACAAGAGCTTGCCATCATTGAAATGGTCCGAGAAAATAATGCAATCCGACTTCGTGAGTTGCAACAACGCATAATTGCAAATGGAAATATTGCAATAATTTCAAACGCATAATTGCAAATCAGAACAGCGCCGGAAGAAGATGGCTGCCGTTTTACAGCCCTCTAACCAATTGTACTATTATGTGTGTTTTTCCGCGTTATTTGTAATTTATTTTGTACATAATGTTTATGCCATCGTCTCTTATAACCAAAGAGAGCTTCTGGATATCAGGACAGCGATTACTCACCTCGCGTTGGACGAACACTTTTTTTTCAACGAGGCGTTCGCGAAGGATATTCTACAGACTCCAGACAAGGCCCAGATCCCCGTCATTCGCGTGAGGAAGAGACGGAGATACCGTGGACGTAGGTCGGGGTGCCTTGTAAAGATCCGACGGCGAACGAGTAAACTGCCTCTCCCATCAATCCTATTAGCCAACGTTCAAGCTTTGGATAATAAAATGGACGATTTAAGATTACGGTTATCCTACCAACGGGACATTAAAAACTGTAATATCTTATGTTTCACGGAGTCGTGGCTGAATGACAACAATGACAACATTCAGCTAGCAGGCTATACGCTACATCGGCAGGACAGAACGGCAGACTCGGGTAAGACGAGGGGTGGCGGTCTCTGTATTTTTGTAAACAACAGCTGGTGCACAAAATCAAATACTAAGGAAGTCTCAAGGTTTTGCTCGCCTGAGGTAGAGTATCTTATGATAAGCTGTAGACCACACTATTTACCAAGAGAGTTTTCATCTATACTTTTCATAGCTGTCTATTTACCACCACAAACCAATGCTGGCATTAAGATTGCACTGAATGAGTTGTACAAGGCCATTAATCAACAGGAAAACGCTCATCCAGATGCAGCGCTCCTAGTAGCAGGGGACTTTAATGCAGGGAAACTTAAATCCGTTCTACCTCATTTCTACCAGCATGTTAAATGTGCAACCAGAGGGGAAAAAACTCTAGACCACCTTTACTCCACACACAGAGACGCATACAAAGCTCTCCCTCGCCCTCCATTTGGCAAATCTGACCATAACTCTATCCTCCTGATTCCTGCTTATAAGCAAAAACTGAAGCAGGAAGCACCAGTGACTCGGCTAATAAAAAAGTGGTCAGATGACGCAGATGCTAAGCTACAGGACTGTTTTGCTAGCACAGACTGGAACATGTTCAGGGATTCTTCAGACAGCATTGAGGAGTACACCACATCAGTCACTGGCTTCATCAATAAGTGCATCGATGATGTCGTCCCCACAGTGACCGTACGTACATACCCCAACCAGAAGCCATGGATTACAGGAAACATCCGCACTGAGCTAAAGGGTAGAGCTGCCGCTTTCAAGGAACGGGACTCTAACCCGGACGCTTATAAGAAATCCCGCTATGACCTCCGACGAACCATCAAACAGGCAAAGAGTCAATACAGGTCTAAGATTGAATCATACTACACTGGCTCTGACGCTCGCCGGATGTGGCAGGGCTTGAAAACTATTACAGACTACAAAGGGAAGCACAGCCGCGAGCTGCCCAGTGACACAAGCCTACCAGACGAGCTAAACCACTTCTATGCTCGCTTCGAGGCAAGCAACACTGAAGCATGCATGAGAGCACCAGCTGTTCCGGACGACTATGTGATCACGCTCTCCGTAGCCGATGTGAGTAAGACTTTTAAGCAGGTCAACATTCACAAGGCCGCAGGGCCAGACGGATTACCAGGACGTGTACTCCGAGCATGTGCTGACCAACTGGCAAGTGTCTTCACTGACATTTTCAACATGTCCCTGACTGAGTCTGTAATACCAACATGTTTCAAGCAGACCACCATAGTCCCCGTGCCCAAGAACTCTAAGATAACCTGCCTAAATGACTACCGACCCGTGGCACTGACGTCTGTAGCCATGAAGTGCTTTGAAAGACTGGTCATGGCTCACATCAACAGCATAATCCCAGAAACCCTAGACCCACTCCAATTTGCATACCGCCCCAACAGATCCACAGATGATGCAATCTCTATCGCACTCCACACTGCCCTTTCCCACCTGGACAAGAGGAACACCTACGTGAGAATGCTATTCATTGACTACAGCTCAGCATTCAACACCATAGTGCCCTCAAAGCTCATCACTAAGCTAAGGATCCTGGGACTAAACACCTCCCTCTGCAACTGGATCCTGGACTTCCTGACGGGCCGCCCCCAGGTGGTAAGGGTAGGTAACAACACATCTGCCACACTGATCCTCAACACGGGGGCCCCTCAGGGGTGCATGCTCAGTCCCCTCCTGTACTCTCTGTTCACCCATGACTGCATGGCCAGGCACGACTCCAACACCATCATTAAGTTTGCCGACGACACAACAGTGGTAGGCCTGATCACCGACAACGATGAGACAGCCTATAGGGAGGAGGTCAGAGATCTGGCCGTGTGGTGCCAGGACAACAACCTCTCCCTCAACGTGACCAAGACAAAGGAGATGATTGTGGACTACAGGAAAAAAAAGAGGACTGAGCACGCCCCCATTCTCATCGACGGGGCTGTAGTGGAACAGGTTGAGAGCTTCAAGTTCCTTGGTGTCCACATCACCAACGAACTATCATGGTCCAAACACACCAAGACAGTCGTGAAGAGGGCACGACAAAGCCTATTCCCTCTCAGGAGACTAAAAAGATTTGGCATGGGTCCTCAGATCCTCAAAAAATTCTACAGCTGCACCATCGAGAGCATCCTGACTGGTTGCATCACCGCCTGGTATGGCAACTGCTTGGCCTCTGACCGCAAGGCACTACAGAGGGTAGTGCGTACGGCCCAGTACATCACTGGGGCAAAGCTCCCTGCCATCCAGGACCTCTATACCAGGCGGTGTCAGAGGAAGGCCCTCAAAATTGTCAAAGACTCCAGTCACCCTAGTCATAGACTGTTCTCTCTGCTACCGCACGGCAAGCGGTACCGGAGTGCCAAGTCTAGGTCCAAAAGACTTCTCAACAGCTTCTACCCCCAAGCCATAAGACTCCTGAACAGCTAATCATGGCTACCCGGACTATTTGCACTGCCCCCCCACCCCATCCTTTTTACGCTGCTGCTACTCTGTTAAGTATTTATGCATAGTCACTTTAACTCTACCCACATGTACATATTACCTCAACTAGCCGGTGCCCCCGCACATTGACTATGCAACGGTACCCCCCTGTATATATAGCCTCCCTACTGTCACTTTATTCTATTGTATATATAGCCTCCCTACTGTCACTTTATTTTTTACTTCTGCTCTTTTTTTTCTCAACACTTTTTTGTTGTTGTTTTATTCTTACTTTTTTGTTTAAAATAAATGCACTGTTGGTTAAGGGCTGTAAGTAAGCATTTCACTGTAATGTCTGCACCTGTTGTATTCGGCGCATGTGACCAATAAAATTTGATTTGATTTGATTTGATTTGATTTGAAATGAATTCAACAATATCAACAGGGTCAGCATTTCTACACTAAGTCGCATCCTACAGAAACAACTTCAGAATGAAGCAGCTGTACAGGGTGCCATTTGAGAGGAACAGTGTCAAAGGTCAAGGACTTGCACCATGATTATGTGCAGGTATGTGTCACTTTACTTAACATACTATATATTGTGATGTGGGAATGAGGGTTTATGCTGCCACCTGCCCTGCCTGTAGCTTGTAGTTCTGGTCTATACTCACCCAACCCAGCCCCTACTTGTGTGAAAATATAGACATTGTAGTTCCTGTATGTGTTTTCAGTAACAATATTCAATATTTTCTGTTACAGACGGTTCTGGAGTTTGATGCCGCCGAACTGCCGCATTAGTTCATCTACGTGGATGAGGCAGGCTTCAATCTGGCCAAAACCAGGCGTCGGGGCCGTAACGTAGTTGGACAAAGGGCTGTTGTAAATGTCCCTGGGCAGCGTGGCGGAAATATCACCTTGTGTGCTGCAATTAGTGTCGAAGGAGTCCTGCATCATCATGCCACTCTAGCTCCCTACAATACAGGACAGATCATTGCATTTCTAGATGCACTACAGTTGTGCAGGACAGACCACAGCAGCCCAGGTTTGTCATCTGGGATAATGTTAGTTTCCACCGGGCTGCTCTGGTCCGAGATTGGTTCAACAACCATGATCATTTCACAGTTTTATACCTTTCCCCTTACAGCCCCTTTCTAAATGCAATCGAGGAATTCTTTTCAGCGTGGCGGTGGAAAGTATATGATCGGCAACCACATGCCCGCATGACTCTTCTGCAAGCAATGGAAGAGGCATGTGGAGACATTGAGGGATCAATCCAAGGGTGGATTCGGCACACAAGGTGATATTTTCCCCAATGCCTAGCCCGCGAGGACATTGCCTGTGATGTTGACGAGGTCTTGTGGCCAGATCCGAACAGAAGGCGTGATCCATAATCCCCCCCGCCCCCTAACACACACACACAAAACAAGTATATGTTTTTTCCCCCAAATAGCAATTTATCCAGTAATTGTTTTGTTTTTTTACTTTTGTTTTGTTGCTAAAATTGATGTTAAGAATTTCTGTAAGAATGTTTGTAAGAATGTTTGTTTTTTTGTAAAAACTTTTTTGTAAATACTGTTTGATTACTGCAGAAATTCTACTTTTGAGTTTTACAGAAGACATTGACAATAAAAATAGAAACACGAAGACTGCAGTGTTGTATATAAAGCCCATCAGTGTGTTTCTGGTGATATGAAAGTGTAATTCAAATGTTGCTTGTGTGTATGGTTTTGTTGCAAGAATTTCATTTGTAGAAAGGAGTGTTAAGTTTTGATGGCAGTGTTTCATTTTGGCATATATGTGAGTTGTTAATCTCCAAGTGCTATGTCTGATTGGCTTGTGTGTTGTGTTTTGACATGAGCCAAATTCTGCAAAAAGTGTGTAAGCAATAGGCAAAACCTGTAAATATTGTAGTACAAAATAGGTGATACATGTTTCATTATGGTACTACATGTAAATACATCCCTGTAAAAGTACTGCAGAAGTAGAGAGAATACTACAGACACAGTGGAATCATTGAACAAAATCTGAAATATATTGATAAAAAACAATACAGTACTGTAAAACATCAAATGCAGTGTTCCTCAACTTGCTTGCTTGTATTGTAAAAAGCTTAACATAGGAGTGATTACTGTACTTCTCACATTTTCATCAACTCTGTCTTGTGGTTTTGGCCACAGGTTCTCATCTACATCACAATGGATGTTTTCATTAGCCAAATATCTTGGAAAAAACCTTTGGCCATGGCGAATCCAGGCCTGACACTGGTCTGCCGCGATGTCATTGCATGCGTCATCCATGGCCTGGAGAAGTGTGACTTGTTCATGAGGGCGCCTAAAATAAACCTTCCATCTCCATGTGGAGAAAAATTCCTCAATCGGGTTAAGGAAAGGAGAGTATGGGGGTAAATACAGGGTGGTAAATTGTGCATGGGCCTGAAACCATGCTTGCACTATATGAGCATGGTGGAACCTGACATTATCCCACACAATGACATAGGTCACACCACCAGCTCTACAGGCCTGATCGAGCTCATCAAGGAAGGTTACAAGGGGACCATAGAAACGGTGTCTGATAAAGAATGATGATGAAATATTACATCCCAGATAGCATCTGCCATAGACAAGGGTGGAAATATAAACAATATGCAGGTTCTTTTAAATGTGTTGTTTATTTTAAAGTGCAGATACCCAAAACTGAAACTTAAGTTGAACATATAAATATATTACAAAATTACAGATGTACATTTAAAAAAAGGGGTTTAAGGATATTTTGAGTCCCATCAGCTATTGGTGATTTCGTGCTGACTGGCCTAGCGGTCAAGACATTCCAAAATCTTATCCTTCTCCACCAAAAGATTTTCTTGACATCCCATTGTCAAACAACAGTTCTTCCTGCACCGGAATGTCTCGTTAGGCAATGAAAAGGATGACGTTCCACACTTTGCCATCCTAAAGCTGAGCTTTAATGTTGCTTCTCTTTCTGGAGTGGTTGATCCTCCGTCCAATTTTGTCCTTCTCTGGGTGGCAAGGGCAGGGCACAGTCTTGGCATCTATGCAGCACGTTTTCCCTGATACATCCCTGTAGAAATATAGGTACCCCATCTCGTCTTCATCTGTTGCTGCCAAAAGCTCTTTCCCCTGCTTCCCTGAGAGTGGGAGACCGTGGTAGTCACAGACGACTTCCCCTTCAGCAAATTTCCGTGTTGTCATGACCTTTCTTCCTTTGACAGGGTCATTGGAAATGTACAATCCTCTCCACTTCTGGGACTTCACCAGTTTCATAATTGCTTTGTTTTCATTTTTTGTGTCAATGTTGGTTGAAGGTTGCCAGTAACGAAGGACATCCTCCACCTTCACTTTGTTCTTCTCCCAGTTCTGCCGTTTAATGTATTTCTCTGCTTTTCTGGCAGTGGGTTCTCTTCTGGGGAAGTGAGCTGTAACAATGCAAAGACAAAAATACATGTGTTATTATTAATGTCATTTACTCAATAGCAGAAGCCCTTATCCAGGACTACTTACAGTCGTAGTTATGTGACTAAATCAAGTACATTCTCGTAATACCTAATATGTTAAAATTGTATTCAGTCTATTGTATTTTAGCTGCATCTTACCGATCACATAATCCCGTCTCATTTTCTCTTGCTGGTTTCTCCACTTGTCAAAGCAGTATCTCTCATGCCTTCCTGCAATCAGTAGTATGTCCTTCTTTTTGATTGATTGTCCATCAATTGTGACAGGGAAGCTTTGATAGAAGAGGTTCAAGGCCTGTGCCTCATCCAACGTTTGGCTGCTGGACAATGCTCCTGTTCTACAACTTGTTCTTGCGGAGGAGGGGCCTGCAGTCTCATTACTTGAAAAAGGGAAAATAACAAAAACGTGTTAGCCATATGTAACAACTTTACAAGACATTGTAAAGGGTCATTTATATAATGAGTATAAATACTTACAGAGTCACTGGACATGGCAACTTTGGAGATCAGCTTCATTCCCATGCAGGCATTGAGTGGTGTCTTCATGCGGTAGTGCCTGTCAGCTGTAGCAGTTGTATGGGCCAAGTAGTCAGCAACAAGTGCCTTCTCTGCATCCGTGAAGTTGGCTTTGGTATGCGTCTCAAAGATTCGCCTTGCTTCCTGGCTGGTGATGTTGGGGAGTTTGTATCTGATGAAAGAACAAGATAAAACCGTTTTGGTTTTAGAAAACTGTACTGTCATAAAAGTATTGTGTAATGATAAAAAACAGCGTTGTTCTTAACAGTGTTCGACTTACTTGGCATGAAACCTTTGTAGGTCATTGGAAGGGTTGTAGATGGCTCTTCCAACTGTGGAAATGAAGAATCTCTCATCTTCTTCCACGTCATCACATTTTTTAAGAAAAGCTGGTCGAACATGTCGGTAGTACGTATCCAACCACTGAAATTTTAGACCAAAAAAAACATATTTAACAGGTTTGTATTAAATCAATCTCATTCACAATAACCAGATTGTGGTAAATATACTTACTGCATCTTCCTCCTCGTCTAACGAAACGGTTGCCACCTGCTGTGTCGCTGTCTTGTGTTGCTTAACACCGATGACAGTCCATTTCTCACCATTTGGCAAGATGCACTCCTTCCTTGAGAGCCATTCGTTCAGCTACAATAGGAAATGTGACATATCAATAAAACATATGCCAAAAAGCAAATACGATTCAACATTATAGCAATTAAATGACATTAGTTAACTTACGGTCATAACTCCAGCCCTTTGGAGATGTTTCAGCATGAGCAGAGACTCCAGGTAGTACAGCATGAGCAGTTGTTCAGGTTCAACCAAAGATTCTTCACTCTTGGCCTTCCCAACGACACCCAGAAAGTCTTTCTTGGCCACCTCCAAGACTGCCACACATTCTTTCGGTGTCTTTGCAACTGTCATCATCTGTGTGTACCTGCAGAAAAACAATAATACGTTAATGATTTGAAGAACAACAACAATACACACTTAAAATGTTAACTACATTTCCGTGAGGATCAGTTTTAAATATATATACCTTTTCCCGGTAATTTCATGAGACACCTGCTTGCTCATGGACTTCTGTAAGTCATGCAGGCAGTCCTGGAAATGCTTGCATTGCTCATACAAGCTCCTTTCTGTCTGGATGAGGTTTGTTGACGTCGTGATGTAGCGAAGAAACCTCTTCAGATTCTTCATGTAGTTTGCAATTGTTTGCTTCTTCTGTCCAATGTTAGCAAGCTTGGTAAAAAAGGACCTGCTTTGCTCCAATTTATTGACAAAATCCAGGGAAGGTTTGGTGGAGTCCATGTAAAACAAAAACCTAGACACATTTGCAACCTGTACATGAAAATGAAAATAATGTTAGTTGCATAGTTAATAACTACTTTGTAATTAAGTAATTCTCATTAAAATATTTCAACAGTTAAATTAAAGTAAAATTGCTGTACATACCTCCTGTTTGAAATTGGGAATGTTGTGGTCATCACGGAGATATTTGGCAAATCCAGCCAGCAGATCACAATCCAGAGGGTGCTTTTGGTACAAACCACTCATTTGCATTGCCTTTCTCAGTTTGTTGTCACATGACTGGTTTATTGGTCTGGAAAACATTTGGTATGCAGATTAGAATCAATAAAATACATCCATGTTCACTTATATACTTATGTGTAGTAGTTGTTTATGAGATTATTTATATTTGTATTTACTTACGGTTGGTACAAGGCAGACTTGTCATCCTCAGTGTTGTCTGATTCAGCATCTGCATCTTCAGTTGGTGTCAACACATGAGCCACTTCCACTTGGCTGAAATATCATACAGATAAACAAAAACAATTATATTATAATATATTACAATCAAACATAATTGGACAACAGTTATAATGAGTTGAAATATGATGTAACTTGCATATATATTATTTTATCAGTGTAAGAAATAGCTTACACAGGTGCTTGTTTGACTTCTGGCTTGTTCTTAACAATATGACCCGTTTCTTCAAGCTTCTGGATCAGGAGTTGGAGTCTGTCTTGTTGTATAACAATACAGCTCAGTAAGCTGTAGTCAAAGATCCTGCCTTTGCAAAGATGCTCTATCATGGAATCTCGGGCAGCGGCGACTTCTTGAACAATCTCTTGTTTTGTTTTTAACTTCATGCACACTCTGCTGAGGTGTCGAGAGAGGGTGTCCTGGTTCTTCAAGCAAAATCTGCAGACAAGAGGGATCTGTCACGATCGTCTGACGAATGAGTAGACCAAAGCGCAGCGCGTTGAGCGAACATGACTTTATTTAATTAAAGCCTAACACGAAAACAACAAAACAAACGACGACACGTGAAGTCCACAGTGACAATGACTGTACAGGAACATGGAACAAAAACCCACAAACACAAGGTGAAAACACACAGTTTAAATATGGCTCCCAATCAGAGATAACGAGCCGACAGCTGACACTCGTTACCTCCGATTGGGAGTCATTTGACCAACCAAGGAAAACATAACCAAATAGAACACAACCAAAACCAAACACAACCAAATGAACACACCCTGGCTCAAAATACACAGTCCCGGAGCCAGAGCGTGACAGGATCCTTCTTTGTTTTCTGTAAGACAGTAAATGCACAGTAAGTCCATGTAATGAAGTTACTAGCAGTATGTCAATACTTACACACCTATTATTACTGGTGCTAGCAGAGCTACTGCTAACATTAATAACAGCAACGTTACTGTGGTTTAATTGTGTTTCTGGCCTCAAAGCTTCTAATGCTCTCACACAAAAGCACCTCAAATTTAGGTCAAGCTTCATTTTGGGCCTACTACTAACATTAATAACAGCAACATACTAACAGTAATATACATGGAATAATTATAGAGGTACATTAACTTGAACCAGTTGCATTTGCAGATGCCATCTTGCTGAAAAATGAAGGAAGTAATAACACAATCGCGAAGAAATCTCTGCAGAATAAGGAAAAAAGCAATAATCCAAAATATCAGCTCCCAGAAGGAAAGAGTGTTGTCGTTGCTCTCAGTTGAATTCTCTTTTCTGAAGTGGAGTATATACTGTTGCCTTCGTCAGTATATATACAATCAGATTGGCCTAACCCCATTCCACAATAAAATATTCCATTCAGGCTAGATTTACGCATACGCAAATGAGATGGCTCATTCAGCTTCACACCTCACAACACCTCTGGAGGTCAGATTTCAACCCTGCAGGGTAAACACCGTGCTTTACATTTAACAGACACTCTTACCCTGGCTGACTTAAAGTTAATGGATGCATATATTTTTTGTGTAATTATTTTTTTCATACCTTCCCCCAGTGGGAATCGAACCCACAACCCTGGCATTGCAAACACCATGCTCTACCAACTGAGCTACATCCATGCCACAATTCAGACTACTGCCCATAATAATTCCTATCTAAACCTTTCGGCTTGTGAAAGGTTTAACAATAAATCTTATGTCAAATTCCATTGTAACTAATTGCCATGGGAAAGCAGTCAAGTCAGCCATCCCATTGATAAATTCATCAAAAACAGTCAAAGGACAGAACATTTTAAATGTATTTCTACAGTAGAGTATCCCTGTTACGAACCCCGTGGCTTTAAACGTCGAGGGTGGATGGACATGAGACCCGTAACATAATCCATGCAAATTAGGATGATGACATGGAACAGTGAGAACGAAAAACTACACGACAACCATAAACTACCGTCAAACATAAAATGTTTGTGTGAACACACGGTAAAGGTTTGGGAAAAAGGGCTGAGCAGGAACCAAGAAATGAAACAATAGTGTAAAAAAAACCTAAACTGATATTGCCTGCCTCAAGAACCGCTAAGCTACTGCTAATCATACAAAAGTACAGGGGGTGGTCCGCTCAGGTCTAACTAGTGTGTTTAGACAGATTTCTTCCTACGGGTAATGTACGCCCAAGGGCAGCTAGCTTAAACTCCCCTTTTCCCAGAAACACACACAGTTACCAAACAGAGTGATCAGCAAATTAGTGAGTACACAATACACCACAGTATCCATACTCACATAGGGAAAATAGTCTCTAACAAAGTTACCAGCAACTTGGTGAGTAAACAAAAAACAGGACAACACAGTATCCATACTCACATACGGAAAATAGTCTTCTTCTCAACAAACACAACTGACTGTTTTTTATACAATGTGATGTGTGATTGAAAACCAGAAACAGTTGGTGCAATGCAGAGGAATGTTCACTGATTGGTCCACCTTAGCAATCAGCAGACACCTCAACGACCACCAATCAGGAACATGCAGGACACCTGTTATTAGGGCAGAAGGAGAGGAAACACAAAAAGACACAGGATACCTGTATCCGTAACAATCCCAGTAGTGGACTTTATTAGTTAAAGAAATAGTGTACATTTTTGTAACAGGAATGGAATTGACTGAATGATGAATTGATTTAATGGTAAAAGACTGAATTTGACTGTGAGCTGACAGCAAGGGAGGAGTTGGAGGTGTGTTTTAGTGGGAGGAGTGTGTTGTGGAAATAGAATGTATTTGACTAGAGGCTGACAGGCAGAGGAAGGGTGGAGGGAGTGTGTCACACCCTGGCTATGGGACTCTAGTTGTTGAGCCAGGGTGTGTTTGTTCTATGTGGTGTGTTTCTATGTTGGGGGTTCTGGTTTGTTGTTTTCTATGTTTGCCTTAGTGACTCCCAATCAGAGGCAACGAGTGTCAGCTGTTGGCTGGTTGTCTCTGATTGGGAGCCATATTTAACTGTCTGTTTTTCACTTTGTGTTTTTTGTTTGTTCCGTGTCGGTATATGTTTACCGTTGGACGTTACGAGTCGTTTATTGTTTTGTTCGTGCTTGATTTACAGTTTTTGCCCATTGCTTACACACTAAAACCGAATGCTTACACCAAAGCCTCAATACCTAAACTTCTTGTAGCATACCTTAAACACAGTGTAACCATAGCTTAAACACAATGTCAACTTTGCGGTTTCTGTAATCCTGCATGAACCAATTAGACTACATTATCTATGGATGTAATATTTCATCATCATTCTTTATCAGACACCGTTTCTATGGACCCCTTGTAACCTTCCTTGATGAGCTCGATCAGGTCTGTAGAGCTGATGGCGTGACCTATGTCATTGTGTGTGATAATGTCAGGTTCCACCATGCTCATATGATGCAAGCATGGTTTCAGGCCCATGTACAATTGACCACCCAGTATTTACCCCCATACTCTCCTTTCCTTAACCCGCTTGAGGAATTTTTCTCCACATGGAGATGGAAGGTTTATGATAGGCGCCCTCATGAACAAGTCACTCTTCTCCAGGCCATGGATGACGCATGCAATGACATCACGGCAGACCAGTGTCAGGCCTGGATTCGCCATGGCCAAAGGTTTTTTCCAAGATGTTTGGCTAATGAAAACATCCATTGTGATGTAGATGAGAACCTGTGGCCAAAACCACAAGACAGAGTTGATGAAAATGTAGAAGTACAGTAATCACTCCTATGTTTTGCTTTTTACAGTACAAGCAAGCAAGTTTGTTTTACAGTACTGTATTGTTTTTCATCAATATATTTCAGATTTTGTTCAATGATTCCACTGTGTCTGTGGTATTCTCTCTACTACTGCAGTACTTTTACAGGGATGTATTTACATGTAGTACCATAATGAAACATGTATCACCTATTTTGTACTACAATATTTAATGATTGTACGAACAATGACACAGTGAAACTATTGGTTGCTTGTGTGTGGGTGATCTAAATTAACGTTTCATTGGTATTTCACAATACATTTGTATTTTGAATCAATGATTGTGCAAGTGTAAGATTTATTTAAAGATATGAATGCACAATGCAATGTTTTGAACATTGGACAGCCTGTGTTACAAGTGATGACCGTTTTGAGTTTTGTGTCTAGAGTTTTGAAAAATGACGTCAAGGTTCTGAAATTAGTGCCAAAGTGATTGTAAAAAACTGTAACAATCACCCATATTAGCAAACTTATTTCATTTCAAACATCACATTTCTCTAGTATAGGCGACGATATCAGCAAAATGCTTTTGATAAGTGATCGGTATGGTAGGTGTCGATCATTTCTGTTTTTCATCCCAGTTCTACTACTTACTGTGAGGATGCTATGAGGATTATTGTGTGTGTGTGTTTGTGTGTTTGTGTGTGAGTGTTTGTGTGTGTGTGCCAAACCAGTATCTTTGATGAGGGGCCAGGTGCTGATCTGGCAAAGACCTCACCTCCAGCTTCACACCTCACAACACCTCTGGAGGTCAGATTTAAACCCTGCAGGGTAAACACCGTGCTTTACATTTAACAGACACTCTTACCCAGGCTGACTTAAAGTTAATGGATGCATATATGTTTTGTGTAATTATTTTTTTCATACCTTCCCCCAGTGGGAATTGAACCCACAACCCTGGCATTGCAAACACCATGCTCTACCAACTGAGCTACATCCATGCCACAATTCAGACTACTGCCCATAATAATTCCTATCTAAACCTTTCGGCTTGTGAAACCCCCAGACAGAGGTGTGAAATTCCTCAACTTGAGGAGCTTCAAACATCAGAACAATGGCCTGACAACACCTGAGACATTTTTTAGGAAGATGGCATCTGCCATAGACAAGGGTGAAAATAAAAACAACATGCAGGTTTTCTTTTAAATGTGTTGTTTATTTTAAAGTGCAGATACCCAAAACTGAAATTTAAGTTGAACATGCATCGCTAAATATATTACAAAATTACAGATGTACATTTTAAAAAGGGGTTTAAGGATATTTTTGAGTCCCATCAGCTATTGGTGATTTCGTGCTGACTGGCCTAGCTGTCAAGCCATTCCAAAATCTTATCCTTCTACACCAAAATATTTTCTTGACACTCCATAGTCAAACAACAGTTCTTCCTGTACCGGAATGTCTCGTTGGGCAATGAAAAGGATGCAATGGCCTAGGCGACAACACCTTGGGTGGGTAATTGTCTTCAAAATGAATGTTCATATATAACATGCCATTCCCCATGCATTATGCTGTTGGGTCAGGGAGGAGGGAGGTTGAAATGCTGGGAAAAACAACTCCACAGAAGATCCACACAGCATTTAAACATTTCTCAAATTAAAGTAACAGCATTAGAATATATATAGGGTTGCCTAATCACACATTTGACATTTTGGAAGGATTTAACCTATTTGAAAAAAGTTGAAAGGCAACGTGGATCTACTGTGGAGTAGTTCTTCCCAGCACTTCAACCAAATCAGATTTATATTACATATTGCCTGGTGTGATTTAAAATTTTAAGAAAGCTCTAATCTTTACCCAAATGGTCTCAAATTAAAGGCCTGTTGGTAATTTCAGTGGAACCATCCAACCCAAGTAGCTATTCAACCTCAAAACTACCTGGTTTTGCTGTACATTCAAAACAGCAGTATAATGTGAAACTTCTTGTGGGCATTTAACAATGACAGAAAATCTTTTCCCAACTGGTCTCAAATGAGCTGTACTCTCAGGCCCATGTGATAAAGGGTTTTACTAGGTAGGGAGTGTAGAACAAGATGCATGGAGTTCCAGAGGTCACAAGATCAATGTGGGCCTGCATGGATGTCAGCAGGGCATGAGGGAGAAACCCCCAAGTGAAAAGGTGTGTCTGTGTGTGTCTGTGTGAGTGAGTGAACCTGTCCTACAGGGGGCCAGAGCAGGCAGCCCCTTTCTCCTAGCCTGCTGCACCTCTGGATGACCAGGGAGTGAGCTGTACTCTCAGGCCCATGGGTGAGAGTGTTTTAATAGGCAGAGAGTGTTTAAATAGAGGCATGGAGGTCCATGGAGTGAGCTGTACTCTCAGACCCATGGGAGATGTCCTTTACTAGGCAGGGAGTGTAGAACAAGATGCATGGTGCTCCAGAGGTCACAAGGTCAATGTGGGCCTGCATGGATGTCAGCAAAAATACCTGTGGGAGTTTCAAAATGACAGAAAGCTCTAATCTTTTCCCAAATGGTCTCAAATTATAGGCCTGATCACCCTGGACTGATGCCTGTTGGTAATTTCAGTAGAACCAATCAACTCAAGTAGCTATTCAACCTCAAAATGACCTGGTTTTGCTGTACATTCAAAATAGCAGTATAGTGCAAAACTGACTGTGTGCGTTTCAAAATGACAGAAAGCTCTAATCTTTTCCCAAATGGTCTCAAATTATAGGCCTGATCACCCTGGACCAATGGGAGAAGGCACAAGTGAATAGGTGTGTCTGTGTGAGTGAGTGAACCTGTCCACAGGGGGGCAGAGCAGGCAGCCCCTAGGAGCTGTTCTCCTAGTGAAAACCATCCGATTTCCAGGTGAACGGTTAAGGGGGGTTTGCCCCCACCTTGGGGTCCCCCCCCCAACCCGGCCATGGGCACTCAGCACGCCCATGTGTGAGTCAGGAGCCACCCCCTTGTTCTCCAAGTGAAAACCATCTTAAATGACAGGTGGCGGCCCCATTTGGTCGAATCCGGGTGGGGGGGTTTGCCCCCCCTTGGGGTCCCCCCCCAACCCGGCCATTGGCACCCAGCACGCCCATTTGTGATTCAGTAGCCATCCCCTGGTTCTCCTAGTGAAAACCGTCCTAAAATGACAGGTGGCGGCCCCTTTTGGTCGAATCCGGGTGGGGGGTTTGCCCCCACTTGGGGTCTCCCCCCCAACCCGGCCATGGGCACCCAGCACGTCCATGTGTGAGTCAGGAGCCATCCCCTGTTTCTCATAGTGAAAACCGTCCTAAAATAACAGGTGGCGCCCCCTTGTGGACGATTCCGGGTGGGCCCCGCCCTTGGGGGTCTCCCCCAAGCCAGCCATGGGCACCAACCCGCCCATGTATGACTGAAGGAGCCCTACTCTAGTTTAATTAGTGAAATCCGTCCTAAAATGCGAATTCGCGCCACCCCATGGCTGAAAATCAGCTGGGGGGCAGTGCACCCACACCCCCACCACCCCCAACCCCCAAACCCCTTGGTGTCTCCACCAAGACAGATATGAGCACCCATCCTGGGCATGTGTGACTGAAGGAGCCCTCCTCTGGTTCTCCAAGTGAAATCCGTCCTAAAATGTGAAACGGCGCCACCCCATGGCCGAAAATCAACTGGGGGGCAGTGCACCCCCCCCATCCCCAACACACAAGCCCCTTGGGGTCTCCCCCAAGCTGGACATGAGCACCCATCCTGGGCATGTGTGACTGAAGGAGCCCTCCCCTGGTTCTCCTAGTGAAAACCGTTGGGATATCATGTGGGGGTGTCTGACCCTCCACCCCAATCCGACCAAGTGCACCCATGTCGGCCTTGTGTGTCTCAGGAGCCAGTCCCTGGTTCTCCTAGTGAAAACCGGAGGGTTACCATGTGGGGTGTCTGACCCTCCACCCCAATCCGACCAAGAGCACCCATTTCGGCCTTCTGAGACTCAGGAGCCGGTCCCTGGTTCTCCTAGTGAAAACCGGAGGGTTACCATGTGGGGTGTCTGACCCTCCACCCCAATCCGACCAAGAGCACCCATTTTAGCCATGTGTGAGTCAGGAGCCATCCCCTGGTTCTCCTAGTGAAAACCGTCCTAAAATGACAGGTGGCGCCCCCTTGTGGACGAATCCGGGTAGGGGGGGGGGGGGGGGGCCTTTGGGTCTCAGACATGGGCACCCACCCGCCCACGTATGACTGAAGGAGCCCTACTCTAGTTTATTAGTGAAATCCGTCCTAAAATGTGAATTGGCGCCACCCCATGGCCGAAAATCAGCTGGGGGGATGTGCACTCCCACCCCAAACACCCCACACCCCCAACCCCCAAGCGCCTCGGGGTCTCCCCCAAGCCAGACATGAGCACCCATCCTGGGCATGTGTGACTGAAGGAGCCCTCCTCTGGCTCTCATAGTGGAAACCGTCCTAAAATGACAGGTGGCGCCCCCTTGTGGACGAATCCGGGTGGAGGGGGGTTGGGGCCCCCCCTTGGGGTCTCCCCCAAGCCGGCCATGGGCACCCAGCACGACCATGTGTGAGTCAGGAGCCATCCCCTGGTTCTCATAGTGTAAACCGTCCTAAAATGACAGGTGGCGCCCCCTTGTGGACGAATCCGGGTGGGGGGGTGGGGCCCCCCATTGGGGTCTCCACCAAGCCGGCCATGGGCACCCAGCACGTCCATGTGTGAGTCAGGAGCCATCCCCTGGTTCTCATAGTGTAAACCGTCCTAAAATGACAGGTGGCGCCCCCTTGTGGACGAATCCGGATGGGCCCCCCCCTTGGGGGTCTCCCCCAAGCCAGCCATGGGCACCCAACCGCCCATGTATGACTGAAGGAGCCCTACTCTAGTTTAATTAGTGAAATCTGTCCTAAAATGCGAATTGGCGCCACCCCATGGCCGAAAATCAGCTGGGGGGTAGTGCACCCCACCCCAAACACCCCCCACCCCCAACCCCCAACCCCCAAGCCCCTCGGGGTCTCCCCCAAGCCAGACATGAGCACCCGTCCTGGGCATGTGTGACTGAAGGAGCCCTCCTCTGGTTCTCCTAGTGAAAACCGTCCTAAAATGACAGGTGGCGCCCCCTTGTGGACGGATCCGGGTGGGGGGGGGCCCCCCTTGGGGGTCTCGGGTCCCCCCCAAGCCAGACATGGGCACCCACCCGCCCATGTATGACTGAAGGAGCCCTACTCTAGTTTATTAGTGAAATCCATCCTAAAATGGGAATTGGCGCCACCCCATGGCCGAAAATCAGCTGGGTGGTAGTGCACCCCCACCCCAAACACCCCACACCCCCAACCCCCAAGCCCAACGGGGTCTCCCCCAAGCCAGACATGAGCACCCATCCTGGGCATGTGTGACTGAAGGAGCCCTCCTCTGGTTCTCCTAGTGTAAACCGTCCTAAAATGACGGGTGGTGCCCCCTTGTGGACGAATCTGGGTGGAGGGGGGTTGGGGCCCCCCCTTGGGGTCTCCCCCAAGCCGGCCATGGGCACCCAGCACGACCATGTGTGAGTCAGGAGCCATCCCCTGGTTCTCATAGTGAAAACCGTCCTAAAATGACAGGTGGCGCCCCCTTGTGGACGAATCCGGGTGGGGGGGGGGGGGCCTTTGGGTCTCCCCCAAGCCGGCCATGGGCACCCAGCACGTCCATGTGTGAGTCAGGAGCCATCCCCTGGTTCTCATAGTGTAAACCGTCCTAAAATGACAGGTGGCGCCCCCTTGTGGACGAATCCGGGTGGGGGGGTGGGGCCCCCCCTTTGGGTCTCCCCCAAGCCGGCCATGGGCATTCAGCACGTCCATGTGTGAGTCAGGAGCCATGCCCTGGTTCTCATAGTGTAAATCGTCCTAAAATGACAGGTGGCGCCCCTTTGTGGACGAATCCGGGTGGGCCCCCCCCTTGGGGGTCTCCCCCAAGCCAGCCATGGGCACCCAACCGCCCATGTATGACTGAAGGAGCCCTACTCTAGTTTAATTAGTGAAATCTGTCCTAAAATGCGAATTGGCGCCACCCCATGGCCGAAAATCAGCTGGGGGATAGTGCACCCCAACCCCAAACTCCCCCCACCCCCAACCCCCAAGCCCCTCGGGGTCATCCCCCAAGCCAGACATGAGCACCCATCCTGGGCATGTGTGACTGAAGGAGCCCTCCTCTGGTTCTCCTAGTGAAATCCGTTCTAAAATGCGAAATGGCGCCACCCCATGGCCGAAAATCAGCTGGGGGGCAGTGCACCCCCATCCCCAACACCCCCCATCCCCAACACACAAGCCCCTTGGGGTCTCCCCCAAGCCGGACATGAGAACTCATCCTGGGCATGTGTGACTGAAGGAGCCCTCCCCTGGTTCTCCTAGTGAAAACCGTCGGGATACCATGTCCAATTGGAAGTGGGGTGTCTGACCCAACACCCCAATCCGACCAAGAGCACCCATTTCGGCCTTCTGTGACTCAGGAGCAGGTCCCTGGTTCTCCTAGTGAAAACCTGAGGGTTACCATGTGGGGTGTCTGACCCTCCACCCCAATCCGACCAAGAGCACCCATTTCGGCCATGTGTGAGTCAGGAGCCATCCCCTGGTTCTCCTAGTGAAAACCATCCGATTTCCAGATGAACGGTTAAGTGGCGTTTGCCCCCCCTCGGGGGTCACCCAAACCCGGCCATGGACCCCCAGCACGCCCATGTGTGAGTAAGGAGCCATCTCCTGGTTTTCCTAGTGAAAACCTTCCTAAAATGACAGGTGGCGCCCCCTTGTGGTCGATCCGGGTTGGGGGGGTTGCCCCCCCTTGGGGTCCCCCCCCAACCCGGCCATGGGCACCTAGCACGCCCATGTGTGAGTCAGGAGCCATCCCCTTGTTCTCTAGTGAAAACTGTCCGATTACATGGTGAACGGTTAAGGGGAGTTTCTCCCCCCCTTGGGGTCCCCCCCCAACCCGGCCAATGACCCCCAGCACGCCCATGTGTGAGTCAGGAGCCATCCCCTGGTTCTCCTAGTGAAAACCGTCCGATTACATGGTGAACGGTTATGGGGGGTTTGTCCCCCCCTTGGGGTCCCACCCCAGCCCGGCCAATGACCCCCAGCACGCCCATGTGTGAGTCAGGAGCCACCCCCTGGTTCTCCTAGTGAAAACCGTCCTAAAATGACAGGTGGGGCCCCCTTGTGGTCGAATCTAGGTGGGGGGGTTTGCCCCCCCTTGGGGTCCCCCCCAACCTTGCCATGGGCACCCAGCACGTCCATGTGTGAGTCAGGAGCCATCCCCTCGTTCTCATAGTGAAAACCCTCCTAAAATGACAGGTGGCGCCCCCTTGTGGACGAATCCGGGTGGGCCCCGCCCTTGGGGGTCTCCCCCAAGCCAGCCATGG